>NW_027597107.1:0-101674 GCF_964194155.1 Cetorhinus maximus
AACCGTTGAAACCCCTCTTGAGCTCCTCAATGTTCTCTGGGGTCAGCAGTTGCACATTTAGCTTCCATGCCCCCCTGCCCACCCTCAGGTCTTCCTCCAAGTGGCAGTCCGCCAGTAGGAGGCAGTGGTCAGAGAAGAACACCGGCTTGACGTCGGTGGATCTGACTGTGAATGCACGGGACACAAACAGGAAGTCTATCCTGGAACGAATGGACCCGTCTGGCCGCGACCAGGTGTATCTACGCTGCGCTCCGTCTGCAGGGTTGCTGAAGACGTCGTGCAGCTTGGCATCCTTAACTGTTTCCATCAGGGATCTGGACGTAGCGTCCAATCTGCTTCCGGCCCTGCTGGATCGTCCAGCCGCATCGATGATGCAGTTGAAGTCCCCGCCCAGAATGACCGGCCTGGAGGTCGCCAGCAGCAGTGGGAGCTGCTGAAAAACCTCCAGCCGCTCAGCCCCTTGTGCCGGGCCGTACACGTTTATTAACCGGAGTGGAGCGTTCTTGTACATTACGTCTGCTACCAGGAGTCGCCCGCCCACCACCTCCTTGACCTCGGAGACGGTGAAGTTGCCTCCCCGCAGCAGAATACCCAGGCCGGAGGAACGAGAGTCGTTTCCGCCCGACCAGATCGATGGCCCGTGGGACCACCATCGTGACCATTGCCTGTAGGAGCTGAGGTGCGGTATGGCACACTCCTGCAGAAACAACAGGTCAGCTTTGACCTTGGCTAGGTAGTCCAAGGTCGCAACACATCGCGTAGTAGATTTAATGCTACGCACATTTATGGATACAATCGTTAAACCCATATTAAAGCATTTATTCTCCTACCAAACCCACTGTCTCTGAGAGTCCCAGACCTTTAGTCTGCTCCTTCATACCCGTAGTGAGCTCAAATTCCTTCTTAGCCAAAAGGCCGAGAAGCGATGAGAAAGAAAGAAAGTTGTGTTTTGAAAGATGTGCATGTTGAAAAGTAAAGAAAGCAGATGTTTGTAAGAAATCTATTTTTAGCATTGAAAATCCCCTGGAAAGGGGTGGTGCACCATTCCCAGAGATACTGCAATACCAGGTTGATGCGTGGAGTGGACAGAGCAAGCCCCTATTCCATCTCCCTGCTCCAAAAATCAATTTAATATATGGTCCCCAGATAAGGGACGTATCAGATATTAAACTGATAAGAACAGATTTTTTTTTTTTTTTGTAAAAATATACTTTATTCATAAAAATCTTCAATCACATTCAAAACCATTTCAAAAACAACATTACAAGGGTACAATCCAGGTTAAACTTTTACAAAATGTATCACCAGGTGCATCAGTACAAACAATATTACAGTCATTTACAGCCTTTCATTTTGATCTGTACAGCCCGAGGGGCTCTAAACAGTTCCCAGTCTCTCGGTGCGCTGTGGTAGAAAGGTCTTAGACAGCGACCCTTCCCCATTGCGCCTTTGCGGCAGCTGCCCCAAGCTTTAGTGCGTCCCTCAGCACGTAGTCCTGGACTTTGGATTGTGCCAGTCCGCAACAATCGGTCGGGGACAACTCTTTGTGCTGGAAGACCAACAAGTTTCGGGCAGACCAAAGCGCGTCTTTCACCGAGTTGATGATCCTCCAGCTGCAGTTGATGTTTGTCTCGGTGTGTGTCCCTGGGAACAGCCCGTAGAGCACAGAGTCCTGTGTCACAGAACTGCTCGGGATGAACCTCGACAGCAACCACTGCATCTCTCTCCAGACTTTCTTTGCAAAGGCACAATCCACAAGGAGGTGAACAACGGTCTCTTCCCCACCACAGCCACCTCGAGGGCATCGTGCAGAGGGGGTGAGACTCCTGGCGTGTAGGAAGGATCTGACGGGGAGGGCCTTTCTCACCACCAGCCAAGCTACGTCTTGGTGCTTGTTGGAAAGTTCTGGCGATGAGGCATTCTGCCAAATGACTTTGACAGTCTGCTCGGGGAACCATCCCACAGGGTCCACCCTCTCCTTATCCCTCAGGGCCTCTAGGACGTTACGTGCTGACCACTGCCTGATGGACTTGTGGTCAAAGGTGTTTTTCTGCATAAATTTTTCCACCAGGGACAGGTGGTACGGCACGGTCCAACTACTTGGAGCGTTCCGCGGCAGCGTGGCCAGACCCATCCTTCGCAACACCGGGGACAGGTAGAACCTCAGCACGTAGTGACACTTGGTGTTTGCGTACTGAGGGTCTACGCACCGCTTGATGCAGCCGCACACAAAGGTGGCCATCAGTATGAGGGCGATGTTGGGCACGTTTTTTCCCCCTTTATCTAGAGGCTTGTACATCGCGTCCCTGCAGACACGATCCATTTTCGACCTCCAGATAAAGCGGAAGATGGCTCGAGTGATCGCCATCGCGCAGGAGTGTGGAATGGGCCAGACCTGCGCCACGTACAGCAACAGCGAGAGTACCTCACACCTGATGACCAGGTTCTTACCCGCAATGGAGAGGGAGCGTCGCTCCCACATGCCCAGTTTCCTTTTCACCATAGCCACTCGCTCCTTCCAGTTTCTAACGCATGCCCCGGTCCCTCCGAACCATATCCCCAGCACCTTCAGGCCGTCAGCCCTGACAGTGAAGGGGACAAAGGATCGGTCAGCCCACTTCCCAAAGAACATGGCCTCGCTCTTCCCACGATTTACCTTGGCTCCCGAGGCCAGTTCGAACTGGTCGCAGACGTGCATCAGTCTGCGCACCGACAGCGGATCCGAGCAGAAGACGACGACGTCGTCCATGTACAGGGAGGCTTTTACCTGAGTGCCTCCACTGCCTGGGATCGTCACTCCTCTTATGCCCGGATCCTTCCTGATGGACTCGGCAAAGGGTTCTATGCAGCACACAAAAAGGACAGGCGAGAGAGGGCAGCCCTGCCTGACTCCAGATTTAATCGGAAAGCTATCTGTTTCCCACCCATTGATTGAGACTGCGCTACTGATGTTAGTGTAGAGCAGTTGGATCCAATTTCGAATTCCCTCCCCAAAGCCCATTTTGGAGAGCACATCCCCCATGTAGGTGTGCGATATTCTGTCAAAGGCCTTCTCCTGATCCAAGCTGATGAGGCAGGTATCCACACCCCTGTCCTGTACATAGGCAATCGTATCCCTGAGCAGCGCCAGGCTGTCAGAGATCTTCCTGCCTGGCACAGAGCAGGTCTGGTCAGGGTGAATCACCAATTCCAGAGCGGATTTGACCCGGTTGGCGATGACCTTGGACAGAATCTTATAGTCCATATTCAACAGTGAAATGGGTCGCCAATTTCTAATTTCCTCCCTTTCCCCCTTGTGCTTGTAGATGAGGGTGATGATGCCTTTCCTCATGGATTCTGACATGCTGCCGGCCAGGAGCATACTCTCGTACACTTCTAGCAGGTCTGGGCCGATCAAGTCCCACAGAGCCGAATACAACTCCGCCGGCAGGCCGTCGCTTCCGGGGGTTTTACTCTTCTCGAAGGACTCGAGGGCCTTAGTCAGTTCGTCAGGAGTTAGCGGTTTGTCTAGGCTCTCCCGCGTACTGTGGTCTAGGACCTCCGTGATAGAGGACAGGAAGGACTGGGAGGCCGTGCTGTCCGTGGGCTTCACGTCATACAGTCCGGCATAAAAGGATTTGCTGATCCTCAGAATGTCGGACCGTGATGACTTTACTGAGCCGTCTTCTTCCTTCAGGCTGCTGATCACAGAGCGCTCTCTGTGTACCTTTTGGAAGAAGAAACGTGAGCACGTCTCATCCTGCTCCACGGAGCGGACTCTGGAACGGAAGATGATCTTGGAGGCCTCCGAGGCAAAGTGCGAGGCTTGCTGGCCCTTCACCTCTTGGAGCTCCTCCTTGACATCGACCCCCATCGACTGCAGCCGGAGCAGATTCTGCATCTTTTCCTGGAGTCGGGACATTTCCCTCTGTTCCTTTCTAGCTTTCTGGGTGCCTTTGAGGATGAAAAACCTCTTGATGCTTCCCTTGATCACTTCCCACCAGTGTGTCAGGGACTCAAAGAGGGGTTTCACGGTTCTCCAACCTTTGTAATCCCTCTTGAGCTCCTCAATGTTCTCTGGGGTCAGCAGTTGCACATTTAGCTTCCATGCCCCCCTGCCCACCCTCAGGTCTTCCTCCAAGTGGCAGTCCGCCAGTAGGAGGCAGTGGTCAGAGAAGAACACCGGCTTGACCTCGGTGGATCTGACTGTGAATGCACGGGACACAAACAGGAAGTCTATCCTGGAACGAATGGACCCGTCTGGCCGCGACCAGGTGTATCTACGCTGCGCTCCGTCTGCAGGGTTGCTGAAGACGTCGTGCAGCTTGGCATCCTTAACTGTTTCCATCAGGGATCTGGACGTAGCGTCCAATCTGCTTCCGGCCCTGCTGGATCGTCCAGCCGCATCGATGATGCAGTTGAAGTCCCCGCCCAGAATGACCGGCCTGGAGGTCGCCAGCAGCAGTGGGAGCTGCTGAAAAACCTCCAGCCGCTCAGCCCCTTGTGCCGGGCCGTACACGTTAATTAACCGGAGTGGAGCGTTCTTGTACATTACGTCTGCTACCAGGAGTCGCCCGCCCACCACCTCCTTGACCTCGGAGACGGTGAAGTTGCCTCCCCGCAGCAGAATACCCAGGCCGGAGGAACGAGAGTCGTTTCCGCCCGACCAGATCGATGGCCCGTGGGACCACCATCGTGACCATTGCCTGTAGGAGCTGAGGTGCGGTATCGCACACTCCTGCAGAAACAACAGGTCAGCTTTGACCTTGGCTAGGTAGTCCAAGGTCGCAACACATCGCGTAGTAGATTTAATGCTACGCACATTTATGGATACAATCTTTAAACCCATATTAAAGCATTTATTCTCCTACCAAACCCACTGTCTCTGAGAGTCCCAGACCTTTAGTCTGCTCCTTCATACCCGTAGTGAGCTCAAATTCCTTCACTTTGGATGGGCTGAGGTAGATCTCCTTGGCCGTGTTCTGCTCCAGTGGCATCTGGAGGTTCACGTAGTGAGCGGATTTTGAGATGACCTTTGCTGGAGAAGCTTCTCCAAAACTCACCCCCTCTGGGGGGTTGCTGTTCCCGGCTTCCTGGAGCTGGGGTGCGATGATTGCCTCACTGCTCCCAGATTCCAGGGGCTGTGGTGCACTGGCCTCCTCAGGTTGCAGGCAAAGTTGGGGTGCGTTGGTCTCCTTGTTGTCTCCAATTTTCTGGAGCTCGGGTGTCTCGTCCTCCAACGCCCTGGAGCTTTGCCGCCTCTTCTGTCGGTGCCGCTCTGGCACTTCCTCATCCGAAGAGCTGCTGCCCTTGTCATCCGTGTCGGATGGGAGACGCCTCTTGCCGCTTCTCTGGGAAACGCCTTTGCTTCTTCTTCGCTCCCTCTTACTTTTCTTGTTCTTCACCGTCCGCCACTCCCCCTGCTGCTTTTCCACTGCTGCCTCCTCCTCCATTGATTCGCTGTCCTGAGGACTGGAAGGTTCAGGGGGTGGTGCTGTTGATTGGCTCTCTGTTGCCTCAATCTCTTTCTCCACCTTGTCTCTCTCTGTGTCCTCCTTTGTCCCGTTGAGCTCCCTGGGGGCCTTGGTGGTTGGAGTGACACGGAACATTTCTTCTGCTTCCCCGTGGTCGGCTTTGGCTGCCTGTGCGTAAGTACGGCAGCGTTTGGGGCAGGTCCTGTAGAGGTGACTTGCCTCGCCACACAGGTTGCAGCACTTGGCCTGTTTGCAGTCTTTTGTCTGGTGCCCTTCCTGTTTGCAGATCTTGCAGAGGGAGGCGCTGCAGTTGGCCGCCACATGACCAGCCTTGCCGCATGAGCGACAATGCTTGGGTTGCCCAGCGTAGACCAGGTAGCCACGGTTTCCCCCGATAGCGAAACTGGAAGGAGGGTGGAAAATGGCTCCCTTACCATCGGTCTTTAGCGTGACCTTAAACAGGCGTTTGCCTGTCCAGATCCCCAAGTCGTCTCGAATCTCGGTGCCGCTCCCCACCTTATCGAAGTACCTGGTGAGGAAGGTGACCACGTCGGCGACAGGGACGAAGGGGTTGTACACATGCACCATCACCTCACGTTCCCGTTGCAACGGCAGAGAGAAGTGCGGCTCCGCCGTCAGGATCTTCATCTCCGGCAGGTCTCTCTTCTCCTCGAACACCCTCAGGAGCCGGACGCAGTCTGCCACTTGCTTGAACGTCACGTCGAAATAACCACCTTTGCGGGAGTCGTGCAGGGTGAAGATCTCCGTAGCTTGGAAGCCGCACGCCTTCAACAGGATCCTCCTGGTGAAGAAGCCCCGATCCATAGGTGATCCTCCTTCGTCGCTGTGGTTCACCGTGACTCGGACGGTGATAGGTAACCCACGGTATGAATTCGGATTGCGATTGGTTTTCGCCCTTCCATCCCGACCTTGCCATGGCAGGACCATGGTGTCGCCCCTGCAACACTACACTTGATGTTAGCCAAAAGGCCGAGAAGCGATGAGAAAGAAAGAAAGTTGTGTTTTGAAAGATGCGCATGTTGAAAAGTAAAGAAAGCAGATGTTTGTAAGAAATCTATTTTTAGCATTGAAAATCCCCTAAAAGGGGTGGTGCACCATTCCCAGAGATACTGCAATACCGGGTCGATGCGTGGAGTGGACAGAGCAAGCCCCTATTCCATCTCCCTGCTCCAAAAATCAATTTAATATATGGTCCCCAGATAAGGGACGTATCAGATATTAAACTGATAAGAACAGATTTTTTTTTTTTTTTTTTTTGTAAAAATATACTTTATTCATAAAAATCTTCAATCACATTCAAAACCATTTCAAAACCAACATTACAAGGGTACAATCCAGGTTAAACTTTTACAAAATGTATCACCAGGTGCATCAGTACAAACAATATTACAGTCATTTACAGCCTTTCATTTTGATCTGTACAGCCCGAGGGGCTCTAAACAGTTCCCAGTCTCTCGGTGCGCTGTGGTAGAAAGGTCTTAGACAGCGACCCTTCCCCATTGCGCCTTTGCGGCAGCTGCCCCAAGCTTTAGTGCGTCCCTCAGCACGTAGTCCTGGACTTTGGATTGTGCCAGTCCGCAACAATCGGTCGGGGACAACTCTTTGTGCTGGAAGACCAACAAGTTACGGGCAGACCAAACCGCGTCTTTCACCGAGTTGATGATCCTCCAGCTGCAGTTGATGTTTGTCTCGGTGTGTGTCCCTGGGAACAGCCCGTAGAGCACAGAGTCCTGTGTCACAGAACTGCTCGGGATGAACCTCGACAGCAACCACTGCATCTCTCTCCAGACTTTCTTTGCAAAGGCACAATCCACAAGGAGGTGAACAACGGTCTCTTCCCCACCACAGCCACCTCGAGGGCATCGTGCAGAGGGGGTGAGACTCCTGGCGTGTAGGAAGGATCTGACGGGGAGGGCCTTTCTCACCACCAGCCAAGCTACGTCTTGGTGCTTGTTGGAAAGTTCTGGCGATGAGGCATTCTGCCAAATGACTTTGACAGTCTGCTCGGGGAACCATCCCACAGGGTCCACCCTCTCCTTATCCCTCAGGGCCTCTAGGACGTTACGTGCTGACCACTGCCTGATGGACTTGTGGTCAAAGGTGTTTTTCTGCATAAATTTTTCCACCAGGGACAGGTGGTACGGCACGGTCCAACTACTTGGAGCGTTCCGCGGCAGCGTGGCCAGACCCATCCTTCGCAACACCGGGGACAGGTAGAACCTCAGCACGTAGTGACACTTGGTGTTTGCGTACTGAGGGTCTACGCACCGCTTGATGCAGCCGCACACAAAGGTGGCCATCAGTATGAGGGCGATGTTGGGCACGTTTTTTCCCCCTTTATCTAGAGGCTTGTACATCGCGTCCCTGCAGACACGATCCATTTTCGACCTCCAGATAAAGCGGAAGATGGCTCGAGTGATCGCCATCGCGCAGGAGTGTGGAATGGGCCAGACCTGCGCCACGTACAGTAACAGCGAGAGTACCTCACACCTGATGACCAGGTTCTTACCCGCAATGGAGAGGGAGCGTCGCTCCCACATGCCCAGTTTCCTTTTCACCATAGCCACTCGCTCCTTCCAGTTTCTAACGCATGCCCCGGTCCCTCCGAACCATATCCCCAGCACCTTCAGGCCGTCAGCCCTGACAGTGAAGGGGACAAAGGATCGGTCAGCCCAGTTCCCAAAGAACATGGCCTCGCTCTTCCCACGATTTACCTTGGCTCCCGAGGCCAGTTCGAACTGGTCGCAGACGTGTATCAGTCTGCGCACCGACAGCGGATCCGAGCAGAAGACGGCGACGTCGTCCATGTACAGGGAGGCTTTTACCTGAGTGCCTCCACTGCCTGGGATCGTCACTCCTCTTATGCCCGGATCCTTCCTGATGGACTCGGCAAAGGGTTCTATGCAGCACACAAAAAGGACAGGCGAGAGAGGGCAGCCCTGCCTGACTCCAGATTTAATCGGGAAGCTATCTGTTTCCCACCCATTGATTGAGACTGCGCTACTGATGTTAGTGTAGAGCAGTTGGATCCAATTTCGAATTCCCTCCCCAAAGCCCATTTTGGAGAGCACATCCCCCATGTAGGTGTGCGATATTCTGTCAAAGGCCTTCTCCTGATCCAAGCTGATGAGGCAGGTATCCACACCCCTGTCCTGTACATAGGCAATCGTATCCCTGAGCAGCGCCAGGCTGTCAGAGATCTTCCTGCCTGGCACAGAGCAGGTCTGGTCAGGGTGAATCACCAATTCCACAGCGGATTTGACCCGGTTGGCGATGACCTTGGACAGAATCTTATAGTCCATATTCAACAGTGAAATGGGTCGCCAATTTCTAATTTCCTCCCTTTCCCCCTTGTGCTTGTAGATGAGGGTGATGATGCCTTTCCTCATGGATTCTGACCTGCTGCCGGCCAGGAGCATACTCTCGTACACTTCTAGCAGGTCTGGGCCGATCAAGTCCCACAGAGCCGAATACAACTCCGCCGGCAGGCCGTCGCTTCCGGGGGTTTTACTCTTCTCGAAGGACTCGAGGGCCTTAGTCAGTTCGTCAGGAGTTAGCGGTTTGTCTAGGCTCTCCCGCGTACTGTGGTCTAGGACCTCCGTGATAGAGGACAGGAAGGACTGGGAGGCCGTGCTGTCCGTGGGCTTCACATCATACAGTCCGGCATAAAAGGATTTGCTGATCCTCAGAATGTCGGACCGTGATGACTTTACTGAGCCGTCTTCTTCCTTCAGGCTGCTGATCACAGAGCGCTCTCTGTGTACCTTTTGGAAGAAGAAACGTGAGCACGTCTCATCCTGCTCCACGGAGCGGACTCTGGAACGGAAGATGATCTTGGAGGCCTCCGAGGCAAAGTGCGAGGCTTGCTGGCCCTTCACCTCTTGGAGCTCCTCCTTGACATCGACCCCCATCGACTGCAGCCGGAGCAGATTCTGCATCTTTTCCTGGAGTCGGGACATTTCCCTCTGTTCCTTTCTAGCTTTCTGGGTGCCTTTGCGGATGAAAAACCTCTTGATGCTTCCCTTGATCACTTCCCACCAGTGTGTCAGGGACTCAAAGAGGGGTTTCACGGTTCTCCAACCTTTGTACTCCCTCTTGAGCTCCTCAATGTTCTCTGGGGTCAGCAGTTGCACATTTAGCTTCCATGCCCCCCTGCCCACCCTCAGGTCTTCCTCCAAGTGGCAGTCCGCCAGTAGGAGGCAGTGGTCAGAGAAGAACACCGGCTTGACGTCGGTGGATCTGACTGTGAATGCACGGGACACAAACAGGAAGTCTATCCTGGAACGAATGGACCCGTCTGGCCGCGACCAGGTGTATCTACGCTGCGCTCCGTCTGCAGGGTTGCTGAAGACGTCGTGCAGCTTGGCATCCTTAACTGTTTCCATCAGGGATCTGGACGTAGCGTCCAATCTGCTTCCGGCCCTGCTGGATCGTCCAGCCGCATCGATGATGCAGTTGAAGTCCCCGCCCAGAATGACCGGCCTGGAGGTCGCCAGCAGCAGTGGGAGCTGCTGAAAAACCTCCAGCCGCTCAGCCCCTTGTGCCGGGCCGTACACGTTTATTAACCGGAGTGGAGCGTTCTTGTACATTACGTCTGCTACCAGGAGTCGCCCGCCCACCACCTCCTTGACCTCGGAGACGGTGAAGTTGCCTCCCCGCAGCAGAATACCCAGGCCGGAGGAACGAGAGTCGTTTCCGCCCGACCAGATCGATGGCCCGTGGGACCACCATCGTGACCATTGCCTGTAGGAGCTGAGGTGCGGTATGGCACACTCCTGCAGAAACAACAGGTCAGCTTTGACCTTGGCTAGGTAGTCCAAGGTCGCAACACATCGCGTAGTAGATTTAATGCTACGCACATTTATGGATACAATCTTTAAACCCATATTAAAGCATTTATTCTCCTACCAAACCCACTGTCTCTGAGAGTCCCAGACCTTTAGTCTGCTCCTTCATACCCGTAGTGAGCTCAAATTCCTTCTTAGCCAAAAGGCCGAGAAGCGATGAGAAAGAAAGAAAGTTGTGTTTTGAAAGATGTGCATGTTGAAAAGTAAAGAAAGCAGATGTTTGTAAGAAATCTATTTTTAGCATTGAAAATCCCCTGGAAAGGGGTGGTGCACCATTCCCAGAGATACTGCAATACCAGGTTGATGCGTGGAGTGGACAGAGCAAGCCCCTATTCCATCTCCCTGCTCCAAAAATCAATTTAATATATGGTCCCCAGATAAGGGACGTATCAGATATTAAACTGATAAGAACAGATTTTTTTTTTTTTTGTAAAAATATACTTTATTCATAAAAATCTTCAATCACATTCAAAACCATTTCAAAAACAACATTACAAGGGTACAATCCAGGTTAAACTTTTACAAAATGTATCACCAGGTGCATCAGTACAAACAATATTACAGTCATTTACAGCCTTTCATTTTGATCTGTACAGCCCGAGGGGCTCTAAACAGTTCCCAGTCTCTCGGTGCGCTGTGGTAGAAAGGTCTTAGACAGCGACCCTTCCCCATTGCGCCTTTGCGGCAGCTGCCCCAAGCTTTAGTGCGTCCCTCAGCACGTAGTCCTGGACTTTGGATTGTGCCAGTCCGCAACAATCGGTCGGGGACAAATCTTTGTGCTGGAAGACCAACAAGTTTCGGGCAGACCAAAGCGCGTCTTTCACCGAGTTGATGATCCTCCAGCTGCAGTTGATGTTTGTCTCGGTGTGTGTCCCTGGGAACAGCCCGTAGAGCACAGAGTCCTGTGTCACAGAACTGCTCGGGATGAACCTCGACAGCAACCACTGCATCTCTCTCCAGACTTTCTTTGCAAAGGCACAATCCACAAGGAGGTGAACAACGGTCTCTTCCCCACCACAGCCACCTCGAGGGCATCGTGCAGAGGGGGTGAGACTCCTGGCGTGTAGGAAGGATCTGACGGGGAGGGCCTTTCTCACCACCAGCCAAGCTACGTCTTGGTGCTTGTTGGAAAGTTCTGGCGATGAGGCATTCTGCCAAATGACTTTGACAGTCTGCTCGGGGAACCATCCCACAGGGTCCACCCTCTCCTTATCCCTCAGGGCCTCTAGGACGTTACGTGCTGACCACTGCCTGATGGACTTGTGGTCAAAGGTGTTTTTCTGCATAAATTTTTCCACCAGGGACAGGTGGTACGGCACGGTCCAACTACTTGGAGCGTTCCGCGGCAGCGTGGCCAGACCCATCCTTCGCAACACCGGGGACAGGTAGAACCTCAGCACGTAGTGACACTTGGTGTTTGCGTACTGAGGGTCTACGCACCGCTTGATGCAGCCGCACACAAAGGTGGCCATCAGTATGAGGGCGATGTTGGGCACGTTTTTTCCCCCTTTATCTAGAGGCTTGTACATCGCGTCCCTGCAGACACGATCCATTTTCGACCTCCAGATAAAGCGGAAGATGGCTCGAGTGATCGCCATCGCGCAGGAGTGTGGAATGGGCCAGACCTGCGCCACGTACAGCAACAGCGAGAGTACCTCACACCTGATGACCAGGTTCTTACCCGCAATGGAGAGGGAGCGTCGCTCCCACATGCCCAGTTTCCTTTTCACCATAGCCACTCGCTCCTTCCAGTTTCTAACGCATGCCCCGGTCCCTCCGAACCATATCCCCAGCACCTTCAGGCCGTCAGCCCTGACAGTGAAGGGGACAAAGGATCGGTCAGCCCAGTTCCCAAAGAACGTGGCCTCGCTCTTCCCACGATTTACCTTGGCTCCCGAGGCCAGTTCGAACTGGTCGCAGACGTGCATCAGTCTGCGCACCGACAGCGGATCCGAGCAGAAGACGGCGACGTCGTCCATGTACAGGGAGGCTTTTACCTGAGTGCCTCCACTGCCTGGGATCGTCACTCCTCTTATGCCCGGATCCTTCCTGATGGACTCGGCAAAGGGTTCTATGCAGCACACGAAAAGGACAGGCGAGAGAGGGCAGCCCTGCCTGACTCCAGATTTAATCGGAAAGCTATCTGTTTCCCACCCATTGATTGAGACTGCGCTACTGATGTTAGTGTAGAGCAGTTGGATCCAATTTCGAATTCCCTCCCCAAAGCCCATTTTGGAGAGCACATCCCCCATGTAGGTGTGCGATATTCTGTCAAAGGCCTTCTCCTGATCCAAGCTGATGAGGCAGGTATCCACACCCCTGTCCTGTACATAGGCAATCGTATCCCTGAGCAGCGCCAGGCTGTCAGAGATCTTCCTGCCTGGCACAGAGCAGGTCTGGTCAGGGTGAATCACCAATTCCAGAGCGGATTTGACCCGGTTGGCGATGACCTTGGACAGAATCTTATAGTCCATATTCAACAGTGAAATGGGTCGCCAATTTCTAATTTCCTCCCTTTCCCCCTTGTGCTTGTAGATGAGGGTGATGATGCCTTTCCTCATGGATTCTGACATGCTGCCGGCCAGGAGCATACTCTCGTACACTTCTAGCAGGTCTGGGCCGATCAAGTCCCACAGAGCCGAATACAACTCCGCCGGCAGGCCGTCGCTTCCGGGGGTTTTACTCTTCTCGAAGGACTCGAGGGCCTTAGTCAGTTCGTCAGGAGTTAGCGGTTTGTCTAGGCTCTCCCGCGTACTGTGGTCTAGGACCTCCGTGATAGAGGACAGGAAGGACTGGGAGGCCGTGCTGTCCGTGGGCTTCACGTCATACAGTCCGGCATAAAAGGATTTGCTGATCCTCAGAATGTCGGACCGTGATGACTTTACTGAGCCGTCTTCTTCCTTCAGGCTGCTGATCACAGAGCGCTCTCTGTGTACCTTTTGGAAGAAGAAACGTGAGCACGTCTCATCCTGCTCCACGGAGCGGACTCTGGAACGGAAGATGATCTTGGAGGCCTCCGAGGCAAAGTGCGAGGCTAGCTGGCCCTTCACCTCTTGGAGCTCCTCCTTGACATCGACCCCCATCGACTGCAGCCGGAGCAGATTCTGCATCTTTTCCTGGAGTCGGGACATTTCCCTCTGTTCCTTTCTAGCTTTCTGGGTGCCTTTGAGGATGAAAAACCTCTTGATGCTTCCCTTGATCACTTCCCACCAGTGTGTCAGGGACTCAAAGAGGGGTTTCACGGTTCTCCAACCTTTGTAATCCCTCTTGAGCTCCTCAATGTTCTCTGGGGTCAGCAGTTGCACATTTAGCTTCCATGCCCCCCTGCCCACCCTCAGGTCTTCCTCCAAGTGGCAGTCCGCCAGTAGGAGGCAGTGGTCAGAGAAGAACACCGGCTTGACGTCGGTGGATCTGACTGTGAATGCACGGGACACAAACAGGAAGTCTATCCTGGAACGAATGGACCCGTCTGGCCGCGACCAGGTGTATCTACGCTGCGCTCCGTCTGCAGGGTTGCTGAAGACGTCGTGCAGCTTGGCATCCTTAACTGTTTCCATCAGGGATCTGGACGTAGCGTCCAATCTGCTTCCGGCCCTGCTGGATCGTCCAGCCGCATCGATGATGCAGTTGAAGTCCCCGCCCAGAATGACCGGCCTGGAGGTCGCCAGCAGCAGTGGGAGCTGCTGAAAAACCTCCAGCCGCTCAGCCCCTTGTGCCGGGCCGTACACGTTTATTAACCGGAGTGGAGCGTTCTTGTACATTACGTCTGCTACCAGGAGTCGCCCGCCCACCACCTCCTTGACCTCGGAGACGGTGAAGTTGCCTCCCCGCAGCAGAATACCCAGGCCGGAGGAACGAGAGTCGTTTCCGCCCGACCAGATCGATGGCCCGTGGGACCACCATCGTGACCATTGCCTGTAGGAGCTGAGGTGCGGTATGGCACACTCCTGCAGAAACAACAGGTCAGCTTTGACCTTGGCTAGGTAGTCCAAGGTCGCAACACATCGCGTAGTAGATTTAATGCTACGCACATTTATGGATACAATCTTTAAACCCATATTAAAGCATTTATTCTCCTACCAAACCCACTGTCTCTGAGAGTCCCAGACCTTTAGTCTGCTCCTTCATACCCGTAGTGAGCTCAAATTCCTTCTTAGCCAAAAGGCCGAGAAGCGATGAGAAAGAAAGAAAGTTGTGTTTTGAAAGATGTGCATGTTGAAAAGTAAAGAAAGCAGATGTATGTAAGAAATCTATTTTTAGCATTGAAAATCCCCTGGAAAGGGGTGGTGCACCATTCCCAGAGATACTGCAATACCAGGTCGATGCGTGGAGTGGACAGAGCAAGCCCCTATTCCATCTCCCTGCTCCAAAAATCAATTTAATATATGGTCCCCAGATAAGGGACGTATCAGATATTAAACTGATAAGAACAGATTTTTTTTTTTTTTTTTTTTTGTAAAAATATACTTTATTCATAAAAATCTTCAATCACATTCAAAACCATTTCAAAAACAACATTACAAGGGTACAATCCAGGTTAAACTTTTACAAATTGTATCACCAGGTGCATCAGTACAAACAATATTACAGTCATTTACAGCCTTTCATTTTGATCTGTACAGCCCGAGGGGCTCTAAACAGTTCCCAGTCTCTCGGTGCGCTGTGGTAGAAAGGTCTTAGACAGCGACCCTTCCCCATTGCGCCTTTGCGGCAGCTGCCCCAAGCTTTAGTGCGTCCCTCAGCACGTAGTCCTGGACTTTGGATTGTGCCAGTCCGCAACAATCGGTCGGGGACAAATCTTTGTGCTGGAAGACCAACAAGTTTCGGGCAGACCAAAGCGCGTCTTTCACCGAGTTGATGATCCTCCAGCTGCAGTTGATGTTTGTCTCGGTGTGTGTCCCTGGGAACAGCCCGTAGAGCACAGAGTCCTGTGTCACAGAACTGCTCGGGATGAACCTCGACAGCAACCACTGCATCTCTCTCCAGACTTTCTTTGCAAAGGCACAATCCACAAGGAGGTGAACAACGGTCTCTTCCCCACCACAGCCACCTCGAGGGCATCGTGCAGAGGGGGTGAGACTCCTGGCGTGTAGGAAGGATCTGACGGGGAGGGCCTTTCTCACCACCAGCCAAGCTACGTCTTGGTGCTTGTTGGAAAGTTCTGGCGATGAGGCATTCTGCCAAATGACTTTGACAGTCTGCTCGGGGAACCATCCCACAGGGTCCACCCTCTCCTTATCCCTCAGGGCCTCTAGGACGTTACGTGCTGACCACTGCCTGATGGACTTGTGGTCAAAGGTGTTTTTCTGCATAAATTTTTCCACCAGGGACAGGTGGTACGGCACGGTCCAACTACTTGGAGCGTTCCGCGGCAGCGTGGCCAGACCCATCCTTCGCAACACCGGGGACAGGTAGAACCTCAGCACGTAGTGACACTTGGTGTTTGCGTACTGAGGGTCTACGCACCGCTTGATGCAGCCGCACACAAAGGTGGCCATCAGTATGAGGGCGATGTTGGGCACGTTTTTTCCCCCTTTATCTAGAGGCTTGTACATCGCGTCCCTGCAGACACGATCCATTTTCGACCTCCAGATAAAGCGGAAGATGGCTCGAGTGATCGCCATCGCGCAGGAGTGTGGAATGGGCCAGACCTGCGCCACGTACAGCAACAGCGAGAGTACCTCACACCTGATGACCAGGTTCTTACCCGCAATGGAGAGGGAGCGTCGCTCCCACATGCCCAGTTTCCTTTTCACCATAGCCACTCGCTCCTTCCAGTTTCTAACGCATGCCCCGGTCCCTCCGAACCATATCCCCAGCACCTTCAGGCCGTCAGCCCTGACAGTGAAGGGGACAAAGGATCGGTCAGCCCAGTTCCCAAAGAACGTGGCCTCGCTCTTCCCACGATTTACCTTGGCTCCCGAGGCCAGTTCGAACTGGTCGCAGACGTGCATCAGTCTGCGCACCGACAGCGGATCCGAGCAGAAGACGGCGACGTCGTCCATGTACAGGGAGGCTTTTACCTGAGTGCCTCCACTGCCTGGGATCGTCACTCCTCTTATGCCCGGATCCTTCCTGATGGACTCGGCAAAGGGTTCTATGCAGCACACGAAAAGGACAGGCGAGAGAGGGCAGCCCTGCCTGACTCCAGATTTAATCGGAAAGCTATCTGTTTCCCACCCATTGATTGAGACTGCGCTACTGATGTTAGTGTAGAGCAGTTGGATCCAATTTCGAATTCCCTCCCCAAAGCCCATTTTGGAGAGCACATCCCCCATGTAGGTGTGCGATATTCTGTCAAAGGCCTTCTCCTGATCCAAGCTGATGAGGCAGGTATCCACACCCCTGTCCTGTACATAGGCAATCGTATCCCTGAGCAGCGCCAGGCTGTCAGAGATCTTCCTGCCTGGCACAGAGCAGGTCTGGTCAGGGTGAATCACCAATTCCAGAGCGGATTTGACCCGGTTGGCGATGACCTTGGACAGAATCTTATAGTCCATATTCAACAGTGAAATGGGTCGCCAATTTCTAATTTCCTCCCTTTCCCCCTTGTGCTTGTAGATGAGGGTGATGATGCCTTTCCTCATGGATTCTGACATGCTGCCGGCCAGGAGCATACTCTCGTACACTTCTAGCAGGTCTGGGCCGATCAAGTCCCACAGAGCCGAATACAACTCCGCCGGCAGGCCGTCGCTTCCGGGGGTTTTACTCTTCTCGAAGGACTCGAGGGCCTTAGTCAGTTCGTCAGGAGTTAGCGGTTTGTCTAGGCTCTCCCGCGTACTGTGGTCTAGGACCTCCGTGATAGAGGACAGGAAGGACTGGGAGGCCGTGCTGTCCGTGGGCTTCACGTCATACAGTCCGGCATAAAAGGATTTGCTGATCCTCAGAATGTCGGACCGTGATGACTTTACTGAGCCGTCTTCTTCCTTCAGGCTGCTGATCACAGAGCGCTCTCTGTGTACCTTTTGGAAGAAGAAACGTGAGCACGTCTCATCCTGCTCCACGGAGCGGACTCTGGAACGGAAGATGATCTTGGAGGCCTCCGAGGCAAAGTGCGAGGCTAGCTGGCCCTTCACCTCTTGGAGCTCCTCCTTGACATCGACCCCCATCGACTGCAGCCGGAGCAGATTCTGCATCTTTTCCTGGAGTCGGGACATTTCCCTCTGTTCCTTTCTAGCTTTCTGGGTGCCTTTGAGGATGAAAAACCTCTTGATGCTTCCCTTGATCACTTCCCACCAGTGTGTCAGGGACTCAAAGAGGGGTTTCACGGTTCTCCAACCTTTGTAATCCCTCTTGAGCTCCTCAATGTTCTCTGGGGTCAGCAGTTGCACATTTAGCTTCCATGCCCCCCTGCCCACCCTCAGGTCTTCCTCCAAGTGGCAGTCCGCCAGTAGGAGGCAGTGGTCAGAGAAGAACACCGGCTTGACGTCGGTGGATCTGACTGTGAATGCACGGGACACAAACAGGAAGTCTATCCTGGAACGAATGGACCCGTCTGGCCGCGACCAGGTGTATCTACGCTGCGCTCCGTCTGCAGGGTTGCTGAAGACGTCGTGCAGCTTGGCATCCTTAACTGTTTCCATCAGGGATCTGGACGTAGCGTCCAATCTGCTTCCGGCCCTGCTGGATCGTCCAGCCGCATCGATGATGCAGTTGAAGTCCCCGCCCAGAATGACCGGCCTGGAGGTCGCCAGCAGCAGTGGGAGCTGCTGAAAAACCTCCAGCCGCTCAGCCCCTTGTGCCGGGCCGTACACGTTTATTAACCGGAGTGGAGCGTTCTTGTACATTACGTCTGCTACCAGGAGTCGCCCGCCCACCACCTCCTTGACCTCGGAGACGGTGAAGTTGCCTCCCCGCAGCAGAATACCCAGGCCGGAGGAACGAGAGTCGTTTCCGCCCGACCAGATCGATGGCCCGTGGGACCACCATCGTGACCATTGCCTGTAGGAGCTGAGGTGCGGTATGGCACACTCCTGCAGAAACAACAGGTCAGCTTTGACCTTGGCTAGGTAGTCCAAGGTCGCAACACATCGCGTAGTAGATTTAATGCTACGCACATTTATGGATACAATCTTTAAACCCATATTAAAGCATTTATTCTCCTACCAAACCCACTGTCTCTGAGAGTCCCAGACCTTTAGTCTGCTCCTTCATACCCGTAGTGAGCTCAAATTCCTTCTTAGCCAAAAGGCCGAGAAGCGATGAGAAAGAAAGAAAGTTGTGTTTTGAAAGATGTGCATGTTGAAAAGTAAAGAAAGCAGATGTATGTAAGAAATCTATTTTTAGCATTGAAAATCCCCTGGAAAGGGGTGGTGCACCATTCCCAGAGATACTGCAATACCAGGTCGATGCGTGGAGTGGACAGAGCAAGCCCCTATTCCATCTCCCTGCTCCAAAAATCAATTTAATATATGGTCCCCAGATAAGGGACGTATCAGATATTAAACTGATAAGAACAGATTTTTTTTTTTTTTTTGTAAAAATATACTTTATTCATAAAAAATCTTCAATCACATTCAAAACCATTTCAAAAACAACATTACAAGGGTACAATCCAGGTTAAACTTTTACAAAATGTATCACCAGGTGCATCAGTACAAACAATATTACAATCATTTACAGCCTTTCATTTTGATCTGTACAGCCCGAGGGGCTCTAAACAGTTCCCAGTCTCTCGGTGCGCTGTGGTAGAAAGGTCTTAGACAGCGACCCTTCCCCATTGCGCCTTTGCGGCAGCTGCCCCAAGCTTTAGTGCGTCCCTCAGCACGTAGTCCTGGACTTTGGATTGTGCCAGTCCGCAACAATCGGTCGGGGACAACTCTTTGTGCTGGAAGACCAACAAGTTTCGGGCAGACCAAAGCGCCTCTTTCACCGAGTTGATGATCCTCCAGCTGCAGTTGATGTTTGTCTCGGTGTGTGTCCCTGGGAACAGCCCGTAGAGCACAGAGTCCTGTGTCACAGAACTGCTCGGGATGAACCTCGACAGCAACCACTGCATCTCTCTCCAGACTTTCTTTGCAAAGGCACAATCCACAAGGAGGTGAACAACGGTCTCTTCCCCACCACAGCCACCTCGAGGGCATCGTGCAGAGGGGGTGAGACTCCTGGCGTGTAGGAAGGATCTGACGGGGAGGGCCTTTCTCACCACCAGCCAAGCTACGTCTTGGTGCTTGTTGGAAAGTTCTGGCGATGAGGCATTCTGCCAAATGACTTTGACAGTCTGCTCGGGGAACCATCCCACAGGGTCCACCCTCTCCTTATCCCTCAGGGCCTCTAGGACGTTACGTGCTGACCACTGCCTGATGGACTTGTGGTCAAAGGTGTTTTTCTGCATAAATTTTTCCACCAGGGACAGGTGGTACGGCACGGTCCAACTACTTGGAGCGTTCCGCGGCAGCGTGGCCAGACCCATCCTTCGCAACACCGGGGACAGGTAGAACCTCAGCACGTAGTGACACTTGGTGTTTGCGTACTGAGGGTCTACGCACCGCTTGATGCAGCCGCACACAAAGGTGGCCATCAGTATGAGGGCGATGTTGGGCACGTTTTTTCCCCCTTTATCTAGAGGCTTGTACATCGCGTCCCTGCAGACACGATCCATTTTCGACCTCCAGATAAAGCGGAAGATGGCTCGAGTGATCGCCATCGCGCAGGAGTGTGGAATGGGCCAGACCTGCGCCACGTACAGCAACAGCGAGAGTACCTCACACCTGATGACCAGGTTCTTACCCGCAATGGAGAGGGAGCGTCGCTCCCACATGCCCAGTTTCCTTTTCACCATAGCCACTCGCTCCTTCCAGTTTCTAACGCATGCCCCGGTCCCTCCGAACCATATCCCCAGCACCTTCAGGCCGTCAGCCCTGACAGTGAAGGGGACAAAGGATCGGTCAGCCCACTTCCCAAAGAACATGGCCTCGCTCTTCCCACGATTTACCTTGGCTCCCGAGGCCAGTTCGAACTGGTCGCAGACGTGCATCAGTCTGCGCACTGACAGCGGATCCGAGCAGAAGACGGCGACGTCGTCCATGTACAGGGAGGCTTTTACCTGAGTGCCTCCACTGCCTGGGATCGTCACTCCTCTTATGCCCGGATCCTTCCTGATGGACTCGGCAAAGGGTTCTATGCAGCACACGAAAAGGACAGGCGAGAGAGGGCAGCCCTGCCTGACTCCAGATTTAATTGGAAAGCTATCTGTTTCCCACCCATTGATTGAGACTGCGCTACTGATGTTAGTGTAGAGCAGTTGGATCCAATTTCGAATTCCCTCCCCAAAGCCCATTTTGGAGAGCACATCCCCCATGTAGGTGTGCGATATTCTGTCAAAGGCCTTCTCCTGATCCAAGCTGATGAGGCAGGTATCCACACCCCTGTCCTGTACATAGGCAATCGTATCCCTGAGCAGCGCCAGGCTGTCAGAGATCTTCCTGCCTGGCACAGAGCAGGTCTGGTCAGGGTGAATCACCAATTCCAGAGCGGATTTGACCCGGTTGGCGATGACCTTGGACAGAATCTTATAGTCCATATTCAACAGTGAAATGGGTCGCCAATTTCTAATTTCCTCCCTTTCCCCCTTGTGCTTGTAGATGAGGGTGATGATGCCTTTCCTCATGGATTCTGACATGCTGCCGGCCAGGAGCATACTCTCGTACACTTCTAGCAGGTCTGGGCCGATCAAGTCCCACAGAGCCGAATACAACTCCGCCGGCAGGCCGTCGCTTCCGGGGGTTTTACTCTTCTCGAAGGACTCGAGGGCCTTAGTCAGTTCGTCAGGAGTTAGCGGTTTGTCTAGGCTCTCCCGCGTACTGTGGTCTAGGACCTCCGTGATAGAGGACAGGAAGGACTGGGAGGCCGTGCTGTCCGTGGGCTTCACGTCATACAGTCCGGCATAAAAGGATTTGCTGATCCTCAGAATGTCGGACCGTGATGACTTTACTGAGCCGTCTTCTTCCTTCAGGCTGCTGATCACAGAGCGCTCTCTGTGTACCTTTTGGAAGAAGAAACGTGAGCACGTCTCATCCTGCTCCACGGAGCGGACTCTGGAACGGAAGATGATCTTGGAGGCCTCCGAGGCAAAGTGCGAGGCTAGCTGGCCCTTCACCTCTTGGAGCTCCTCCTTGACATCGACCCCCATCGACTGCAGCCGGAGCAGATTCTGCATCTTTTCCTGGAGTCGGGACATTTCCCTCTGTTCCTTTCTAGCTTTCTGGGTGCCTTTGAGGATGAAAAACCTCTTGATGCTTCCCTTGATCACTTCCCACCAGTGTGTCAGGGACTCAAAGAGGGGTTTCACGGTTCTCCAACCTTTGTAATCCCTCTTGAGCTCCTCAATGTTCTCTGGGGTCAGCAGTTGCACATTTAGCTTCCATGCCCCCCTGCCCACCCTCAGGTCTTCCTCCAAGTGGCAGTCCGCCAGTAGGAGGCAGTGGTCAGAGAAGAACACCGGCTTGACGTCGGTGGATCTGACTGTGAATGCACGGGACACAAACAGGAAGTCTATCCTGGAACGAATGGACCCGTCTGGCCGCGACCAGGTGTATCTACGCTGCGCTCCGTCTGCAGGGTTGCTGAAGACGTCGTGCAGCTTGGCATCCTTAACTGTTTCCATCAGGGATCTGGACGTAGCGTCCAATCTGCTTCCGGCCCTGCTGGATCGTCCAGCCGCATCGATGATGCAGTTGAAGTCCCCGCCCAGAATGACCGGCCTGGAGGTCGCCAGCAGCAGTGGGAGCTGCTGAAAAACCTCCAGCCGCTCAGCCCCTTGTGCCGGGCCGTACACGTTTATTAACCGGAGTGGAGCGTTCTTGTACATTACGTCTGCTACCAGGAGTCGCCCGCCCACCACCTCCTTGACCTCGGAGACGGTGAAGTTGCCTCCCCGCAGCAGAATACCCAGGCCGGAGGAACGAGAGTCGTTTCCGCCCGACCAGATCGATGGCCCGTGGGACCACCATCGTGACCATTGCCTGTAGGAGCTGAGGTGCGGTATGGCACACTCCTGCAGAAACAACAGGTCAGCTTTGACCTTGGCTAGGTAGTCCAAGGTCGCAACACATCGCGTAGTAGATTTAATGCTACGCACATTTATGGATACAATCTTTAAACCCATATTAAAGCATTTATTCTCCTACCAAACCCACTGTCTCTGAGAGTCCCAGACCTTTAGTCTGCTCCTTCATACCCGTAGTGAGCTCAAATTCCTTCTTAGCCAAAAGGCCGAGAAGCGATGAGAAAGAAAGAAAGTTGTGTTTTGAAAGATGTGCATGTTGAAAAGTAAAGAAAGCAGATGTATGTAAGAAATCTATTTTTAGCATTGAAAATCCCCTGGAAAGGGGTGGTGCACCATTCCCAGAGATACTGCAATACCAGGTCGATGCGTGGAGTGGACAGAGCAAGCCCCTATTCCATCTCCCTGCTCCAAAAATCAATTTAATATATGGTCCCCAGATAAGGGACGTATCAGATATTAAACTGATAAGAACAGATTTTTTTTTTTTTTTTTTTTTTATTGTAAAAATATACTTTATTCATAAAAATCTTCAATCACATTCAAAACCATTTCAAAAACAACATTACAAGGGTACAATCCAGGTTAAACTTTTACAAAATGTATCACCAGGTGCATCAGTACAAACAATATTACAGTCATTTACAGCCTTTCATTTTGATCTGTACAGCCCGAGGGGCTCTAAACAGTTCCCAGTCTCTCGGTGCGCTGTGGTAGAAAGGTCTTAGACAGCGACCCTTCCCCATTGCGCCTTTGCGGCAGCTGCCCCAAGCTTTAGTGCGTCCCTCAGCACGTAGTCCTGGACTTTGGATTGTGCCAGTCCGCAACAATCGGTCGGGGACAACTCTTTGTGCTGGAAGACCAACAAGTTTCGGGCAGACCAAAGCGCCTCTTTCACCGAGTTGATGATCCTCCAGCTGCAGTCGATGTTTGTCTCGGTGTGTGTCCCTGGGAACAGCCCGTAGAGCACAGAGTCCTGTGTCACAGAACTGCTCGGGATGAACCTCGACAGCAACCACTGCATCTCTCTCCAGACTTTCTTTGCAAAGGCACAATCCACAAGGAGGTGAACAACGGTCTCTTCCCCACCACAGCCGCCTCGAGGGCAACGTGCAGAGGGGGTGAGCCTCCTGGCGTGTAGGAAGGATCTGACGGGGAGGGCCTTTCTCACCACCAGCCAAGCTACGTCTTGGTGCTTGTTGGAAAGTTCTGGCGATGAGGCATTCTGCCAAATGACTTTGACAGTCTGCTCGGGGAACCATCCCACAGGGTCCACCCTCTCCTTTTCCCTCAGGGCCTCTAGGACGTTACGTGCTGACCACTGCCTGATGGACTTGTGGTCAAAGGTGTTTTTCTGCATAAATTTTTCCACCAGGGACAGGTGTTGCTGTACGTGGCGCAGGTCTGGCCCATTCCTCACTCCTGCGCTGTGGCGATCACGCCAGCCATCTTCCGCTTTATCTGGAGGTCAAAAGTGGATCCTGTTTGCAGGGACATGATGTAAAAAAACTCTGGATGAAGGGGGAAAAAACATGCCCAACATCACCCTCATCCTGATGGCCACCTTTGTGTATGGCAGTATCAAGCTGTGTGTAGACCCAAACACCAAGCGTCACTACGTGCTGAGGTTCTACCTGTCCCTGGTGTTGCGAAGGATGGGTCTGGCCACCCTGCCGCGGAACGCTCCAAGTGCCGTATCACCTGCCCCGTGTGGAAAAACTTATGCAGAGAAACACCTTTGTCCGCAAGTCCATCAGGCAGTGGTTAGCACGTATCACCCTAGAGGCCCTGCGGGAAAAGGAGATGGTGGATTCCGGCGGACGGTTCGCCGAACAGACCGTCAGGGTCATTTGGCAGAATGCCTCATCACCAGAACTCTGAAGAGAGTGGCCGTGGTTCTTGTCGAGGTGCATCCCGAGCAGTTCCGTGACACAGGTATGGACTCTGTGCTCCAGGGGCTGTTCCCAGGGACACACGCCGAGACAAACATCAACTACCGCCGGAGGATCCACTCGGTGAAAGACACTCTTTGGCTGTCCGAAACTTGTTGGTCTTCCATTGCAAAGAGTTGGCACATTCCAAGGTCCAGGACTACGTGCTGAGGGACGCACTAAAGTTTGGGGCAAAGGCGTAATGGAGAAAGGTCGCTGTCTACGGTTGCGCTAGATGTGTCGTGTAACTGGCAGGTAATGGAAAATTTCGAGAAACACTCAGTCACAAGGGAGAACACGTGACAGGCATGAGAGACAATCCATGAGTCTTTGTAGCTGAGTTTCCGTGTGAGCAACTAGCTCACAGCGCAGAGGAGTTCTTCGATCGAGGCCTGCTGTATTTTTGTCTTTGCTTTCAGCTTGAGCAGTCAAAGAACAAAGAAGAAAAAAAAGTACAGCACAGGAACAGGCCCTTCGGCCCTCCAAGCCTGCGCCGATCGGTCTGTGGAGCTTGCCAGCTGACCAGGTATGCAGCTAAAGTCCTTCCACATCTACAGGGAAGGCAAAGTCAGCAGCGTTTCTCCCAGAGTGTAGAGAGTCCTTGGAACTCTCTTCCTCGAAAGGTGGTGGAAACAGAGTCTTTGAATATTTTCAAGACAGAGCTGGATAGATTAACAAGGCGGGGTTGGAAGGTTATCGCTGGTAGGCAGGAATGTGGGGTTGAGGTTACAATCGGATCAGCCATGATCTTCTGAGTAGTGGAGCAGGCTCTTGGGGCCCAGTGGCCTACTCTTGCTCCTAAGTTGTATGTTCAGACATGTAGGGGCATTACTTTTTACTGATTCCAGTGCTTCTCCTGCACTGAACCTGGAGAGTACTACGTCAGCTGCTGTTGAGTTGTTTCCTGATGCCCTGCTTTCTTTTGTACGAGCTGTCTAGCATCCTCGTTTATGGGCTTCCTTTGCTTGGCATTGGGCCTTCTTTTGGGCTGACTGTTGGTCTATTTCCTTTACGGGATGTCAGCATGACATCACCAGAAGGGAAATGTGTCATGTTATGAAGTCACAGTAAATAAGTCCAATGCATTATATCATTATAATAACACAAGATGATGATCAGCAGTGAGAAGGCAGGTGGCAGCAAGGATAAGTACAGGTACGACACAGCGAACAGCCTTAGATCCTGTTAAAATGTTGAAAATGTTTCTCCCCTTCTCGAAGATTATTTCCTTCAAAATTTTAGAAATCTTTCAGCTTCAACCAGAAGTCACACACAAGCCAAACAACAAAACCACCTGCGTGCACAGCACAGCACACCATCTGCCAGCCTGCAATGATGTCGGCTCTCTTTTAATCACCTTTTCCCCTCCCATCAGTCCTATTCAGCAGGCAAGCAAAGGAGCGCAGAAAATACATCTGCACGGCTGTTTCTAACTTCTAGAAAGGGAACAGCCTTATCCTAGGAAAGTGAAAAATACCTATACTGTCACAAAGTGATGAACTTGAACTGCAAAACACCACGCTTACCTGAGCTTGTGTCACAGTTTTTGCTGTCTATCTCAGCCAGTATTCTCAGTCGTCCATCCTGGCTTCTTGCTCTCTCTGCAGCTTTCAGATGCCTCCCCTTGGCCGGCCTCAGTGCTCGGTGATAGATCAGCGCTCGGTATTATTTCTGTCCTCAGTGGTAACTGCTAGGGGAGAAAGGCTTGACTTTTTCAATCACCTTTTACCTCAGTAAAATCCAAGTAGAACCTAAAGTGGCAATGCTTCTCCCTCTCAGCACCCAACATGTCTTGCCTTTTCTTCAGGTTGGATTTGAGGAAGCACTACAGTTGCTGCCTGGCTGCCATTTCAAGTACAGAGACAAGGGGCAGCCCCATGACCCCTCCCCCGACTCCTGCACAATATGCAAATGTAGCACATTGTCTGAGTGCAATTTGGGAGCTGAAGACGGTTTCACAGTGGGATACAAGATATGAGGAGAGGTTTCCTCACAGACACACCGCCACATAAGCCCCTTTAAATTTGCGCGGCTGTGCAAAAAGTTTAATGGGCCCGCACACTTAAACAAATCGGTCACGCACTGTAATGACTCGCCTCATTCAGTTCAACAGAAATTAGGATCATGTTTTTAACCTGTGCCCTAGTTTTAAAATATTTTGTGTTCCATATTTACTTTCTCAATTTGTTATTAATTTACTTTACATTGCTTTATATTCTATTTTGTCTTGGACATGCATCACGGTTCGTTCAATCTCACTGGTTAAGAAAATTAAAATATTTAGTTTGATCAGGGTCTTACACTTGTCAAGAGGAGCCCTTTCAAATACTGGCCTGCTTTTGGAGGCCTGAAGTCACTGGAGCTGCACAAGTCAAGACGACTGAAGGCCTGATTCGCTGTGTAATATACTTTGCAGCATCTTGTTGCACTAGCAGGCAGGAAGGAGTTTTCAGCAATGCAGTTTAAAGGCTTGATACACTAAGTACACTTTCATTTCAGGTTTGTCATTTCAGGACGCTGCGTGTTTTTTTGCTCTGTTTTCTGACTCTGAAATTCTAATTCAGACTGTGGAGAAGAGCTGTTGTTGCTGCTGTTGGTTTTCTTTGTAACTGTTGTCGTTTTTTTGTGGAAAAATATACCTTATCCATAAAATATCTGAAAGAACATTACAAAACATTTCAAAATGGCCATCGCAAAAAGTGCAATCATATTCCAGTTTTTCAAATAGATCATGTCGCACCCTGCGACGCTTCAATACGATCAATGAACATTACAGACATTTCAACATGCTCATTACAGGCAGTCAGACAGTGCAATAGTATTCAAGTTATCTACATAGATCATGTTGCACTCTGAGGTGCTTCAATACAATTGTGATAAATGTAATATTCACTGCATACATTCAATGTGAGTCTTTCAGGCCGAGGGGTCCATACCTTTCCCAGTCCCTCGGTGCACTATGGCTGAAAGGTCTTAGACAGCGACCGTTCCCCACTGCGCATTTGTGGCGGCTGCCCCAAGCTTTAGTGCGTCCCTCAGCACGTAGTCCTCGGCCTTGGAATGTGCCAGCCAGTCTGCAACACTCTGCTGGGGACAACTCATTGCACTGGAAGACCAACAAGTTTCGGGCAGACCAAAGAGCGTCTTTCACCGAGTAGATGATCCTCCACCTGCTTGTCTCGATGTGCGTCCCTGTCCCTGGGATCAACACGTAGAGCACAGAGACCTGTGTCACAGAACTGCTTGGGATGAACCGCGACAAAAACCACGGCAACTCTCTGCAGACCTTCTTTGCAAACGCACATTCCACAAAGAGGTGAACAACGGTCTCGTCCCCACGACAGCCACCTCGAGGTCAACATGCAGAGAGGGTGAGACTTCAGGAAGGATCTGGCGGGGAGGGCATTTCTCACCACCAGCCAAGCTACGTCTTGGTGCTTGTTGGAAAGTTCTGGAGACGAGGCATTCTGCCAAACGACTTTGACAGTCTGCTCGGGGAAACATCGCACAGGATCCACCATCTCCTTTTCCCTCAGGGCCTATAGGACGTTACGTGCCGACCACTGCCTGATGGACTTGGGGTCAAAGGTGTTTTTCTGCATAAAGTTTTCCACCAGGGACAGGTGGTACGGCACGGTCCAACTACTTGGAGCGTTCCGCGGCAGCGTGGCCACACCCATCCTTCGCTAAACCGGGGACAGGTAGAACCTCAGCACGTAGTGACACCTGGTGTTTGCGTACCGAGGGTCTACGCACAGCTTGATACAGCCGCACACAAAGGTGGCCATCAGTGTGAGGGCGATGTTGGGCACGTTTATTCCCCCTTTATCTAGAGGCTTATACAGCGCGTCCCTGCGGACACGATCCATTTTCGACCTCCAGATAAAGCGGAAGATGGCTCGGGTGATTGCCGTCGCGCAGCAGTCTGGAATGGGCCAGACCTGCGCCATGTACAGCAACAGCGAGAGTGCCTCACACCTGATGACCAGGTTCTTACCCGCAACGGAGAGGAAGCGTCGCTCCCAGATTCCCAGTTTCCTTTTCACCATAGACACTGGATCCTTCCAGTTTCTAACGCATACCCCGGTCCCTCTGAACCATATCCCCAGCACCTTCAGGCCGTCAGCACTGACGGTGAAGGGGACAAAGGATCGGTCAGCCCAGTTCCCAAAGAACAGGGCCTCGCTCTTCCCACGATTTACCTTGGCTCCCGAGTCCAGTTCGAACTGGTCGCAGATGTGGATCAGTCTGCACACCGACAGCGGATCAGAACAGAAGACGGCGACATCGTCCATGTACAGGGAGGCTTTGATCTGAGTGCCTCCACTGCCTGGGATCGTAACTCCTCTAATGCCCGGATCCTTCCTGATGGACTCAGCAAAGAACAGGCGAGAGAGGACAGCCCTGCCTGACTCCAGATTTAATTGGAAAGCTATCTGATTCCCACCCATTGATTGAGACTGCGCTACTGATGTTAGTGTAGAGTAGGATCCAACTGGATCCAATTGCGAATTCCCTCCCCAAACCCCATTTTGAGAGCACATCCACCATGTAGGTGTGCGATATTCTGTCAAAGGCTTTCTCCTAATCCAGGCTGATGAGGCAGGTGTCCACACCCCTGTCCTGCACATAGGCAATCGTATCCCTGAGCAGCGCCAGGCTGTCAGAGATCTTCCTGCCCGGCACAGTTCAGGTCTGGTCAGGGTGTATCACCAATTCCAGAGCGGATTTGACCCGATTGGCGATGACCTTGGACAGAATCTTATAGTCCACATTCAACAGTGAAATGGGTCGCCAATTTCTAATTTCCTCCCTTTCTTCCTTGTGCTTGTACATGAGGGTGATGATGCCTTTCCTCATGGATTCTGACATACTGCCGGCCAGGAGCATACTCTCGTACACCCCTAGCAGGTCTGGGCCCATCCAGTCCCACAGAGCCCAATACAACTCCGCCGGCAAGCCGTCGCTTCTGGGGAGATTTACTCTTCTCGAAGGACTCAAGGGCCTAAGTCAGTTCGTCAGGAGTTCGCGGTTTGTCCAGCCTCTCCCGTGTACTGTCGCCTAAGACCTCCGTGATAGAGGACAAGGAGGACTGGGAGGCCGTGCTGTCCGTCGGCTTCACGTCATAAAATCCGGCATAAAAGGATTTGCTGATCCTCAAAATGTTGGACTGCGCTGACTTTACTGATCTGTCTTCTTCATTCAGGCTGCTGAACACAGAGCTCTCTCTCTGTTCCTTTTGGAAGAAGAAACGTGAGCACGTCTCATCCTGCTCCACGGAGCGGACTCTGGAACGGAAGATGTTCTTGGAGGCAAAGTGCGAGGCTTGCTGGCTCTTCACCTCTTGGAGTTCTTCCTTGACATCGACCCCCACCGACTGCAGCCGGAGCAGATTCTGCATGTTTTTCTGGAGTCGGGACATTTCCCTCTCTTCCTTTCTAGCTTTCTGGATGCTTTTGAGGATGAGAAACCTCTTGGTGTTTCCCTTGATCGCTTCCCACCAGTGTGTCAGGGACTCAAAGAGGGGTTTCATGGTTCTCCAACCTTCATAAGCCCTCTTGAGCTCCTCAATGTTCTCTGGGGTCAGCAGTTGCACGAATAGCTTCCATGCCCCCCTGCCCACCCTCAGGTCCTTCTCCAAGTGGCAGTCCGCCAGTAGGATGCAGTGGTCAGAGAAGAACACCGGCTTGACCTCGGTGGATCTGACTGTGAATGCACGGGACACAAAGAGGAAGTCTATCCTGGAACGAATGGACCCGTCTGGCCGCGACCAGGTGTATCTACGCTGCGCTCCGTCTGCAGGGTTGCTGAAGACGTCGTGCAGCTTGGCATCCTTAACTGTTTCCATCAGGGATCTGGACGTAGCGTCCAATCTGCTTCCGGCCCTGCCGGATCGTCCAGCCGCATCGATGATGCAGTTGAAGTCCCCGCCCAGAATGACCGGCCTGGAGGTCGCCAGCAGCAGTGGGAGCTGCTGAAAAACCTCCAGCCGCTCAGCTCCTTGTGACGGGCCATACACGTTAATTAACCGGAGTGGAGCGTTCTTGTACATTACGTCTGCTACGAGGAGTCGCCCGCCCACCACCTCCTTGACCTCGGAGACGGTGAAGTTGCCTCCCCGCAGCAGAATACCCAGGCCGGAGGAACGAGAGTCGTTTCCGCCCGACCAGATCGATGGCCCGTGGGACCACCACCGTGACCATTGCCTGTAGGAGCTGAACTGGATAACCTCACTTATCCACGTTAAACTCCATCTGCCAAATTTTGGCCCATTCACCTAACCTGTCCATATCCATTTGTAAATTTCTCATTTCTTCACTGCAACTTACTTTCCCACCTATTTTGGTGTCATCTGCAAATTTAGCTATGGTACCTTCTACTCCTGAATCCAAGTAAATAGTTGGGGCCCAAGGACCGAACCCTGTGGCACCCCACTAGTTACAGCTTGCCATCCACAAAAGACCCATTTATCCTGACTCTCTGCTTTCTGTTGGTTAGCCAAAGCTCTATCCAAGCAAATATATTACCCTTAGCTGCGTGTGATCTTATCTTGTGTATTAATCTTTTGTGCGGCACCTTATCAAATGCCTTCTGGAAGTCCAGACATACTACATCTACAGGATCGCCATTATCCACTTTGCTTGTCACATCTTCAAAGAACTCTAGCGATTTAGTCAAACACGATTTAGTCTTCATAAAGCCATGCTGACTCTGATGGATTGCATTTTGACTTGCATTTTAGGAGGGTAGTGAAGGCATTGGAGAGAGTGCAGAAGAGGTTTACGAGTTTGGTTCCAGGGGCGAGGAAGTTGAGTTATGAAGTAAGATTGGAGAAGTTGGGACTGTATTCCTTGGGGAAAAGAAGTCTGAGAGGAGACTTGATAGAGGTATTGAAAATCATGAGGTATCTGGAGAGAGTAGATAGGGAGAAACTGCTTGCACCGATGAAAGGATCGAGAAGGAGCGGGCACAGGTTTAAAGTAACTAGCAGAAGAAGCAAAAGTGATAGGAGCAGCGAGTGGTCAGGGTCTGGAATGCACCGCCTGATAGCGTGGCGGAGGCAGGTTCAATTGAAGAGGGAATGAGATGATTATTTGAAAAGAAAGCATGTGCTGGGTTACGTGGAGAAGGCAGGAGAATGGCACGAAGTGAAATGTTCATTGGGAGAGCTGGTGCAGTCACGACGGGCGGAATGGGCTCCTTGTGCAGTGTAAGGATTGTGTGAACGTGGATGTAGACGTTTCCGAGTAGCTGTGTAAAGTGTGTGAGCTTTGAGGTGTGAGTTTTGACTGTTGCTGTATCAGCAGCAGCAGCAGCAGCGGGCGGGAGCGGCAGCAGAGAGCTGGTTGAAAATGTTGTGAGGCGAAAGGTGCAGCTGAGAGAGTGTTTGAGAGGTGTATTTGCAAGTGAAAGATGTTTTTGTATGAGTGAGGTAGAGTGTTTGTGAGATGAGAGTGGTGTCTGTGAGCGTTGGGTGAGCGTGCGTGTTTTTTGTGTGTAGATGGTGCGGGTGAGTGAGAAAGAAAGAAAGTTGGGTTTTGAAAAGTAAAGAAAGCAGATGTTTGTAAGAAAACTATTTTTAGCATTGAAAATCCCCTGGAAAGGGGTGGTGCACCATTCCCAGAGATACTGCAATACCAGGTCGATGCGTGGAGTGGACGGAGCAAGCCCCTACTCCATCTCCCTGCTCCAAAAATCAATTTAATATATGGTCCCCAGATAAGGGACGTATCAGATATTAAACTGATAAGAACAGATTTTTTTTTTATTGTAAAAATATACTTTATTCATAAAAAATCTTCAATCACATTCAAAACCATTTCAAAAACAACATTACAAGGGTACAATCCAGGTTAAACTTTTACAAAATGTATCACCAGGTGCATCAGTACAAACAATATTACAATCATTTACAGCCTTTCATTTTAATCTGTACAGCCCGAGGGGCTCTAAACAGTTCCCAGTCTCTCGGTGCGCTGTGGTAGAAAGGTCTTAGACAGCGACCCTTCCCCATTGCGCCTTTGCGGCAGCTGCCCCAAGCTTTAGTGCGTCCCTCAGCACGTAGTCCTGGACTTTGGATTGTGCCAGTCCGCAACAATCGGTCGGGGACAACTCTTTGTGCTGGAAGACCAACAAGTTTCGGGCAGACCAAAGCGCGTCTTTCACCGAGTTGATGATCCTCCAGCTGCAGTCGATGTTTGTCTCGGTGTGTGTCCCTGGGAACAGCCCGTAGAGCACAGAGTCCTGTGTCACAGAACTGCTCGGGATGAACCTCGACAGCAACCACTGCATCTCTCTCCAGACTTTCTTTGCAAAGGCACAATCCACAAGGAGGTGAACAACGGTCTCTTCCCCACCACAGCCACCTCGAGGGCATCGTGCAGAGGGGGTGAGACTCCTGGCGTGTAGGAAGGATCTGACGGGGAGGGCCTTTCTCACCACCAGCCAAGCTACGTCTTGGTGCTTGTTGGAAAGTTCTGGCGATGAGGCATTCTGCCAAATGACTTTGACAGTCTGCTCGGGGAACCATCCCACAGGGTCCACCCTCTCCTTATCCCTCAGGGCCTCTAGGACGTTACGTGCTGACCACTGCCTGATGGACTTGTGGTCAAAGGTGTTTTTCTGCATAAATTTTTCCACCAGGGACAGGTGGTACGGCACGGTCCAACTACTTGGAGCGTTCCGCGGCAGCGTGGCCAGACCCATCCTTCGCAACACCGGGGACAGGTAGAACCTCAGCACGTAGTGACACTTGGTGTTTGCGTACTGAGGGTCTACGCACCGCTTGATGCAGCCACACACAAAGGTGGCCATCAGTATGAGGGCGATGTTGGGCACGTTTTTTCCCCCTTTATCTAGAGGCTTGTACATCGCGTCCCTGCAGACACGATCCATTTTCGACCTCCAGATAAAGCGGAAGATGGCTCGAGTGATCGCCATCGCGCAGGAGTGTGGAATGGGCCAGACCTGCGCCACGTACAGCAACAGCGAGAGTACCTCACACCTGATGACCAGGTTCTTACCCGCAATGGAGAGGGAGCGTCGCTCCCACATGCCCAGTTTCCTTTTCACCATAGCCACTCGCTCCTTCCAGTTTCTAACGCATGCCCCGGTCCCTCCGAACCATATCCCCAGCACCTTCAGGCCGTCAGCCCTGACAGTGAAGGGGACAAAGGATCGGTCAGCCCAGTTCCCAAAGAACATGGCCTCGCTCTTCCCACGATTTACCTTGGCTCCCGAGGCCAGTTCGAACTGGTCGCAGACGTGCATCAGTCTGCGCACCGACAGCGGATCCGAGCAGAAGACGGCGACGTCGTCCATGTACAGGGAGGCTTTTACCTGAGTGCCTCCACTGCCTGGGATCGTCACTCCTCTTATGCCCGGATCCTTCCTGATGGACTCGGCAAAGGGTTCTATGCAGCACACAAAAAGGACAGGCGAGAGAGGGCAGCCCTGCCTGACTCCAGATTTAATCGGAAAGCTATCTGTTTCCCACCCATTGATTGAGACTGCGCTACTGATGTTAGTGTAGAGCAGTTGGATCCAATTTCGAATTCCCTCCCCAAACCCCATTTTGGAGAGCACATCCCCCATGTAGGTGTGCGATATTCTGTCAAAGGCCTTCTCCTGATCCAAGCTGATGAGGCAGGTATCCACACCCCTGTCCTGTACATAGGCAATCGTATCCCTGAGCAGCGCCAGGCTGTCAGAGATCTTCCTGCCTGGCACAGAGCAGGTCTGGTCAGGGTGAATCACCAATTCCAGAGCGGATTTGACCCGGTTGGCGATGACCTTGGACAGAATCTTATAGTCCATATTCAACAGTGAAATGGGTCGCCAATTTCTAATTTCCTCCCTTTCCCCCTTGTGCTTGTAGATGAGGGTGATGATGCCTTTCCTCATGGATTCTGACATGCTGCCGGCCAGGAGCATACTCTCGTACACTTCTAGCAGGTCTGGGCCGATCAAGTCCCACAGAGCCGAATACAACTCCGCCGGCAGGCCGTCGCTTCCTGGGGTTTTACTCTTCTCGAAGGACTCGAGGGCCTTAGTCAGTTCGTCAGGAGTTAGCGGTTTGTCTAGGCTCTCCCGCGTACTGTGGTCTAGGACCTCCGTGATAGAGGACAGGAAGGACTGGGAGGCCGTGCTGTCCGTGGGCTTCACGTCATACAGTCCGGCATAAAAGGATTTGCTGATCCTCAGAATGTCGGACCGTGATGACTTTACTGAGCCGTCTTCTTCCTTCAGGCTGCTGATCACAGAGCGCTCTCTGTGTACCTTTTGGAAGAAGAAACGTGAGCACGTCTCATCCTGCTCCACGGAGCGGACTCTGGAACGGAAGATGATCTTGGAGGCCTCCGAGGCAAAGTGCGAGGCTTGCTGGCCCTTCACCTCTTGGAGCTCCTCCTTGACATCGACCCCCATCGACCGCAGCCGGAGCAGATTCTGCATCTTTTCCTGGAGTCGGGACATTTCCCTCTGTTCCTTTCTAGCTTTCTGGGTGCCTTTGAGGATGAAAAACCTCTTGATGCTTCCCTTGATCACTTCCCACCAGTGTGTCAGGGACTCAAAGAGGGGTTTCACGGTTCTCCAACCTTTGTAATCCCTCTTGAGCTCCTCAATGTTCTCTGGGGTCAGCAGTTGCACATTTAGCTTCCATGCCCCCCTGCCCACCCTCAGGTCTTCCTCCAAGTGGCAGTCCGCCAGTAGGAGGCAGTGGTCAGAGAAGAACACCGGCTTGACCTCGGTGGATCTGACTGTGAATGCACGGGACACAAACAGGAAGTCTATCCTGGAACGAATGGACCCGTCTGGCCGCGACCAGGTGTATCTACGCTGCGCTCCGTCTGCAGGGTTGCTGAAGACGTCGTGCAGCTTGGCATCCTTAACTGTTTCCATCAGGGATCTGGACGTAGCGTCCAATCTGCTTCCGGCCCTGCCGGATCGTCCAGCCGCATCGATGATGCAGTTGAAGTCCCCGCCCAGAATGACCGGCCTGGAGGTCGCCAGCAGCAGTGGGAGCTGCTGAAAAACCTCCAGCCGCTCAGCCCCTTGTGCCGGGCCGTACACGTTAATTAACCGGAGTGGAGCGTTCTTGTACATTACGTCTGCTACCAGGAGTCGCCCGCCCACCACCTCCTTGACCTCGGAGACGGTGAAGTTGCCTCCCCGCAGCAGAATACCCAGGCCGGAGGAACGAGAGTCGTTTCCGCCCGACCAGATCGATGGCCCGTGGGACCACCATCGTGACCATTGCCTGTAGGAGCTGAGGTGCGGTATGGCACACTCCTGCAGAAACAACAGGTCAGCTTTGACCTTGGCTAGGTAGTCCAAGGTCGCAACACATCGCGTAGTAGATTTAATGCTACGCACATTTATGGATACAATCTTTAAACCCATATTAAAGCATTTATTCTCCTACCAAACCCACTGTCTCTGAGAGTCCCAGACCTTTAGTCTGCTCCTTCATACCCGTAGTGAGCTCAAATTCCTTCTTAGCCAAAAGGCCGAGAAGCGATGAGAAAGAAAGAAAGTTGTGTTTTGAAAGATGTGCATGTTGAAAAGTAAAGAAAGCAGATGTTTGTAAGAAATCTATTTTTAGCATTGAAAATCCCCTGGAAAGGGGTGGTGCACCATTCCCAGAGATACTGCAATACCAGGTCGATGCGTGGAGTGGACAGAGCAAGCCCCTATTCCATCTCCCTGCTCCAAAAATCAATTTAATATATGGTCCCCAGATAAGGGACGTATCAGATATTAAACTGATAAGAACAGATACTACACTTGATCTTAGCCAAGAGGCCGAGAAGCGATGCCACAAATACCCTGGACTTACCCGAGTGCCATATGCCTTCCCTCCTTTAAAGCAGACTGACAGCGTTCAAAGGCTTATATATATATAAGTACTGATGCTTTTACTGTTGGCATATTTCTCCTGGGATTTCCAATTGGAACAGAAGGTTAATTTACAGAAGTTGCCTTTGTTCTGTCTTTTTCAGTGAGACTGCATCAGAGTTATGTAGATCGCCAGTATTCCACCAATCAGGTGGGAGAGGGTTGTGCCTATCCACATGGACGTCACTGTCAGAGGCTGCTGTGGGAGAAGCTTTTGAAAGCAGTTGCGTGTCTTGCAGCGAGTGAGTGACAATGCAGCAACCAACTGTGCAGAGCTGCACACATCGAATCCTAAACAAAATAAAAACAGAATTACCTGGAAAAACTCAGCAAGTCTGGCAGCATCGGTGGAGAAGAAATCAGTCAACGTTTCGAGCCCTCATGGCCCTTCGGCAGAACTGCAGCATAGTTTCAACAAGGGAGAAATATAAATTGGTTTAAGGTGGGGGGGGAAGAGACACATTGAGGGTGTGGTGTGAGCAGATAATCAAAAGATGTCAGAGACAAAAGGGTCAAAGAGGTGTTGAAGGTGGTGGTCTTTGTCTGAGAAAAGTGCTAATTAAGAATGGAAAACAGGATATTTAAAGTACAGCTCTAGTGGGGGTGGGGTGGAAAGACTAAAGGTTTTAGTTTTAGATTTAAAAATAATGGAAATAGGTGGGGAAAGAAGAATCTATATAAATTATTGAAAAAAAACGGGTGGGGGGGGAAAAGAAACGGGGTGGGGATGGGGGGAGGGGGAGTTTAAGATCTAAAGTTGTTGAATTCAATATTCAGCCCAGAGGGCTGTAAAGTGCCTAGTCGGAAGATGAGGTGCTGCTCCTCCAGTTTGCGTTGGGCTTCACTGGAACAATGCAGCAAGCCAAGGACAGACATGTTGGCAAGAGAACAGGGTGGAGTGTTAAAATGGCAAGCGACAGGGAGGTTTGGGTCTTTCTTGCGGACAGACCGCAGGTGTTCCGCAGAACGGTCGCCCAGTTTGCGTTTGGTCTCTCCAATGTAGAGGAGACCGCATTGGGAGCAACGAATGCAGTAGACTAAGTTAGGGGAAATGCAAGTGAAATGCTGCTTCACTTGAAAGGAGTGTTTGGGCCCTTGGACGGTGAGGAGAGAGGAAGTGAAGGGGCAGGTGTTGCATCTTCTGCGTGGGCATGGGGAGGTGCCATAAGTGGGGGTTGAGGAGTAGGGGGTGATGGAGGAGTGGACCAGGGTGTCCCGGAGGGAACGATCCCTACGGAATGCCGTCAAGGGGGGTGAAGGGAAGATGTGTTTGGTGGTGGCATCATGCTGGAGTTGGCGGAAATGGCGGAGGATGATCCTTTGAATGCGGAGGCTGGTGGGGTGATAAGTGAGGACAAGGGGGACCCTATCATGTTTCTGGGAAGGAGGAGAAGGCGTGAGGGAGGATGCGCGGGATATGGGCCGGACACGGTTGAGGGCCCTGTCAACGACCGTGGATGGAAAACCTCGGTTAAGGAAGAAGGAGGACATGTCAGAGGAGCTGTTTTTGAAGGTAGCGTCATCAGAACAGATGCGACGGAGGCGAAGGAACTGAGAGAATGGGATGGAGTCTTTACAGGAAGCGGGGTGTGAGGAGCTGTAGCCGAGGTAGCTGTGGGAGTCGGTAGGCTTGTAATGGATATTGGTGGACAGTCTATCATCAGAAATTGAGACAGAGAGGTCAAGGAAGGGAAGAGAAGTGTCAGAGATGGACCATGTGAAGATGATGGAGGGGTGGAGATTGGAAGCAAAATTAATACATTTTTCCAGGTCCCGACGAGAGCATGAAGCAGCACCGAAGTAATCATCGATGTACCGGAGAAAGAGTTGTGGGAGGGGGCCGGAGTAGGACTGGAACAAGGAATGTTCCACATACCCCATAAAGAGACAGGCATAGCTGGGGCCCATGCGGGTACCCATAGCCACGCCTTTTATTTGGAGGAAGTGAGAGGAGTTAAAGGAGAAATTGTTCAGTGTGAGAACAAGTTCAGCCAGACGGAGGAGAGTAGTGGTGGATGGGGATTGTTGGGGCCTCTGTTCAAGGAAGAAGCTAAGGGCCCTCAGACCATCCTGGTGGGGGATGGAGGTGTAGAGGGATTGGACATCCATGGTGAAGAGGAAGCGGTTGGGGCCAGGGAACTGGAAATTGTTGATGTGACGTAAGGTGTCAGAGGAATCACGGATGTAGGTGGGAAGGGACTGGACAAGGGGAGAGAGAAGGGAGTCAAGATAACGAGAAATGAGTTCCGTGGGGCAGGAACAGGCTGACACGATCGGTCTGCCAGGACAGTTCTGTTTGTGGATTTTGGGTAGGAGGTAGAAGCGGGCCGTCCGAGGTTGGGCGACTATCAAGTTGGAAGCTGTGGGAGGAAGATCTCCTGAGGAGATGAGGTCAGTGACAGTCCTGGAAACAATGGCTTGATGTTCTGTGGTGGGGTCATGGTCCAGGGAGAGGTAGGAGGAAACGTCTGCGAGTTGACGCTCAGCCTCCGCGAGGTAGAGGTCAATGCGCCAGACAACAACAGTACCACCCTTGTCAGCGGGTTTGATGACAATGTTGGGGTTGGACCTGAGAGAACGGAGTGCAGTGAGTTCAGAGAGAGACAGATTAGAATGGGTGAGAGGAGCAGAGAAATTGAGACGGCTAATGTCACGCCGACAGTTCTCAATGAAAAGATCAAGAGAAGGCAAAAATCCAGAGGGAGGGGTCCAAGTGGAGGGAGAACATCGAATCCTAGATTGGTTAGAGCACAAAAGGAGGCCATTCGGCCTGTCGTGTCTGTGCTAGCTCTCTGCAAGAGCAACTCCCCTAGTGCCACTCACCTGCCTTTTCCCCGTAGCCCTGCAAATATTTTCTCTTCAGATAATCAATTATCCGATTCTCTTTTGAAAGCCACTCTTGAAAGTGCCCCCAGCACACTCTCAGGCAGTGCATTGCAGATTCTAACCACTCGCTGCGCAAGAAGGTTTCTCCTCATGTCGCCTTGGTTCTTTTGCCATTCACCTTAAATGGGGGTCCTCCATGTTGTGTTTTCCACCTGACACAAACACACCGACGACACAAAGAGGATTGCGAACTCAATTCTTTGATTTGAAGAGATGAAATATATACAACAATATCTGGGTCTCTAGGACAGCTCCTATCATCGGCCCGAGAATTATACATGAGCATATACGTCACACCCTGCCTGGTGCTGCACAGCAATTTTAGATACGCTCCTTAAAGGTATACCACAACAACTCCAGGCTGTACCATTAAATAATAAGAACTATTTACATTACCACAAATTGCTCTTCTGTCTTTGAACCTACAATTGTACAAAGTGATCACCTTATGAGTCTCTGGAACGGAATGGTGCTTCGTTGATACTGTGAAGTTGGTTTGAGATTGCTGTACGTTCTCACAATTCTGGTTGTCTGTAGGAGTGTTGCGCTGGGATCGTGTCTTAGATCGCGTTCTGCTTGCGATGGGGTTACTTGGTGTTTCTTGTTCTGGTACTTCCCTGATTCGCCATCGGTTTCTTCACAATGGGTGCTCGTATTTGATATGATCATGGTTCTGGACATGCTGCTGATTTCGGCCGGATTTCATGTTCCATCGGTTGGGTGTTGTAGTCATACCTTTTGTCCAATGTTTAAGTTGGGTGATTCTTTGCTCATGTGCGTCCTTCACCTTCACCTTCAGCGAATGCATCACTTACTCCTGGATGCATCGACAAATGATGACTGGGAAGGGTTGTTCGCACTGTAATTCTGCTGGTGAAGGAGTGGTTGCACTGAGCGCTGTCGCTCTAAGGTGTAGCATTGTGACAGGCCGTCACAAGCCTTGTTTACTTTGCTGACATTTCATAAGTAAGGACTTTACAGTATATACATTCCGCCATGCTATTGGACCTGGGACAGTGTGGTGATGCGGTAGTACGGTCAACTCCCCACTTTTCACACATCGGTGCGCAGACTGATCGACACCTGCGACCACTTCGAACCGGCCTCAGGTGCCAAGGGTAAATCGTGGCAAGAGCGAGGCCGTGTCCTCTGGGAACTGAACTAAGCTTTGTCCCTTTCACCAGCAGGTCAGACTGCCTGAAGCTACTGGGGATATGGTTCGGAGGGACCAGGGCATGCGTTAGAAACCGGAAGGAGCGAGTAGCTATGGTGAGAAAAGAACTGGGCATGTGGGAGCAAAGCTCCCTCTCCGTTGCGGGTAAGAACCTGCTCATCAGGTGTGAGGCACTCTCGGTGTTGCTGTACGTGGCGCGGGTCTGGCCCATTCCTCACTCCTGCGCTGTGGCGATCACGCCAGCCATCTTCCGCTTTATCTGGAGGTCAAAAGTGGATCCTGTTTGCAGGGACATGATGTAAAAAAACTCTGGATGAAGGGGGAAAAAACATGCCCAACATCACCCTCATCCTGATGGCCACCTTTGTGTATGGCAGTATCAAGCTGTGTGTAGACCCAAACACCAAGCGTCACTACGTGCTGAGGTTCTACCTGTCCCTGGTGTTGCGAAGGATGGGTCTGGCCACCCTGCCGCGGAACGCTCCAAGTGCCGTATCACCTGCCCCGTGTGGAAAAACTTATGCAGAGAAACACCTTTGTCCGCAAGTCCATCAGGCAGTGGTTAGCACGTATCACCCTAGAGGCCCTGCGGGAAAAGGAGATGGTGGATTCCGGCGGACGGTTCGCCGAACAGACCGTCAGGGTCATTTGGCAGAATGCCTCATCACCAGAACTCTGAAGAGAGTGGCCGTGGTTCTTGTCGAGGTGCATCCCGAGCAGTTCCGTGACACAGGTATGGACTCTGTGCTCCAGGGGCTGTTCCCAGGGACACACGCCGAGACAAACATCAACTACCGCCGGAGGATCCACTCGGTGAAAGACACTCTTTGGCTGTCCGAAACTTGTTGGTCTTCCATTGCAAAGAGTTGGCACATTCCAAGGTCCAGGACTACGTGCTGAGGGACGCACTAAAGTTTGGGGCAAAGGCGTAATGGAGAAAGGTCGCTGTCTACGGTTGCGCTAGATGTGTCGTGTAACTGGCAGGTAATGGAAAATTTCGAGAAACACTCAGTCACAAGGGAGAACACGTGACAGGCATGAGAGACAATCCATGAGTCTTTGTAGCTGAGTTTCCGTGTGAGCAACTAGCTCACAGCGCAGAGGAGTTCTTCGATCGAGGCCTGCTGTATTTTTGTCTTTGCTTTCAGCTTGAGCAGTCAAAGAACAAAGAAGAAAAAAAAGTACAGCACAGGAACAGGCCCTTCGGTCCTCCAAGCCTGCGCCGATCGGTCTGTGGAGCTTGCCAGCTGACCAGGTATGCAGCTAAAGTCCTTCCACATCTACAGGGAAGGCAAAGTCAGCAGCGTTTCTCCCAGAGTGTAGAGAGTCCTTGGAACTCTCTTCCTCGAAAGGTGGTGGAAACAGAGTCTTTGAATATTTTCAAGACAGAGCTGGATAGATTAACAAGGCGGGGTTGGAAGGTTATCGCTGGTAGGCAGGAATGTGGGGTTGAGGTTACAATCGGATCAGCCATGATCTTCTGAGTAGTGGAGCAGGCTCTTGGGGCCCAGTGGCCTACTCCTGCTCCTAAGTTGTATGTTCAGACATGTAGGGGCATTACTTTTTACTGATTCCAGTGCTTCTCCTGCACTGAACCTGGAGAGTACTACGTCAGCTGCTGTTGAGTTGTTTCCTGATGCCCTGCTTTCTTTTGTACGAGCTGTCTAGCATCCTCGTTTATGGGCTTCCTTTGCTTGGCATTGGGCCTTCTTTTGGGCTGACTGTTGGTCTATTTCCTTTACGGGATGTCAGCATGACATCACCAGAAGGGAAATGTGTCATGTTATGAAGTCACAGTAAATAAGTCCAATGCATTATATCATTATAATAACACAAGATGATGATCAGCAGTGAGAAGGCAGGTGGCAGCAAGGATAAGTACAGGTACGACACAGCGAACAGCCTTAGATCCTGTTAAAATGTTGAAAATGTTTCTCCCCTTCTCGAAGATTATTTCCTTCAAAATTTTAGAAATCTTTCAGCTTCAACCAGAAGTCACACACAAGCCAAACAACAAAACCACCTGCGTGCACAGCACAGCACACCATCTGCCAGCCTGCAATGATGTCGGCTCTCTTTTAATCACCTTTTCCCCTCCCATCAGTCCTATTCAGCAGGCAAGCAAAGGAGCGCAGAAAATACATCTGCACGGCTGTTTCTAACTTCTAGAAAGGGAACAGCCTTATCCTAGGAAAGTGAAAAATACCTATACTGTCACAAAGTGATGAACTTGAACTGCAAAACACCACGCTTACCTGAGCTTGTGTCACAGTTTTTGCTGTCTATCTCAGCCAGTATTCTCAGTCGTCCATCCTGGCTTCTTGCTCTCTCTGCAGCTTTCAGATGCCTCCCCTTGGCCGGCCTCAGTGCTCAGTGATAGATCAGCGCTCGGTATTATTTCTGTCCTCAGTGGTAACTGCTAGGGGAGAAAGGCTTGACTTTTTCAATCACCTTTTACCTCAGTAAAATCCAAGTAGAACCTAAAGTGGCAATGCTTCTCCCTCTCAGCACCCAACATGTCTTGCCTTTTCTTCAGGTTGGATTTGAGGAAGCACTACAGTTGCTGCCTGGCTGCCATTTCAAGTACAGAGACAAGGGGCAGCCCCATGACCCCTCCCCCGACTCCTGCACAATATGCAAATGTAGCACATTGTCTGAGTGCAATTTGGGAGCTGAAGACGATTTCACAGTGGGATACAAGATATGAGGAGAGGTTTCCTCACAGACACACCGCCACATAAGCCCCTTTAAATTTGCGCGGCTGTGCAAAAAGTTTAATGGGCCCGCACACTTAAACAAATCGGTCACGCACTGTAATGACTCGCCTCATTCAGTTCAACAGAAATTAGGATCATGTTTTTAACCTGTGCCCTAGTTTTAAAATATTTTGTGTTCCATATTTACTTTCTCAATTTGTTATTAATTTACTTTACATTGCTTTATATTCTATTTTGTCTTGGACATGCATCACGGTTCGTTCAATCTCACTGGTTAAGAAAATTAAAATATTTAGTTTGATCAGGGTCTTACACTTGTCAAGAGGAGCCCTTTCAAATACTGGCCTGCTTTTGGAGGCCTGAAGTCACTGGAGCTGCACAAGTCAAGACGACTGAAGGCCTGATTCGCTGTGTAATATACTTTGCAGCATCTTGTTGCACTAGCAGGCAGGAAGGAGTTTTCAGCAATGCAGTTTAAAGGCTTGATACACTAAGTACACTTTCATTTCAGGTTTGTCATTTCAGGACGCTGCGTGTTTTTTTGCTCTGTTTTCTGACTCTGAAATTCTAATTCAGACTGTGGAGAAGAGCTGTTGTTGCTGCTGTTGGTTTTCTTTGTAACTGTTGTCGTTTTTTTGTGGAAAAATATACCTTATCCATAAAATATCTGAAAGAACATTACAAAACATTTCAAAATGGCCATCGCAAAAAGTGCAATCATATTCCAGTTTTTCAAATAGATCATGTCGCACCCTGCGACGCTTCAATACGATCAATGAACATTACAGACATTTCAACATGCTCATTACAGGCAGTCAGACAGTGCAATAGTATTCAAGTTATCTACATAGATCATGTTGCACTCTGAGGTGCTTCAATACAATTGTGATAAATGTAATATTCACCGCATACATTCAATGTGAGTCTTTCAGGCCGAGGGGTCCATACCTTTCCCAGTCCCTCGGTGCACTATGGCTGAAAGGTCTTAGACAGCGACCGTTCCCCACTGCGCATTTGTGGCGGCTGCCCCAAGCTTTAGTGCGTCCCTCAGCACGTAGTCCTCGGCCTTGGAATGTGCCAGCCAGTCTGCAACACTCTGCTGGGGACAACTCATCGCACTGGAAGACCAACAAGTTTCGGGCAGACCAAAGAGCGTCTTTCACCGAGTAGATGATCCTCCACCTGCTTGTCTCGATGTGCGTCCCTGTCCCTGGGATCAACACGTAGAGCACAGAGACCTGTGTCACAGAACTGCTTGGGATGAACCGCGACAAAAACCACGGCAACTCTCTGCAGACCTTCTTTGCAAACGCACATTCCACAAAGAGGTGAACAACGGTCTCGTCCCCACGACAGCCACCTCGAGGTCAACATGCAGAGAGGGTGAGACTTCAGGAAGGATCTGACGGGGAGGGCATTTCTCACCACCAGCCAAGCTACGTCTTGGTGCTTGTTGGAAAGTTCTGGAGACGAGGCATTCTGCCAAACGACTTTGACAGTCTGCTCGGGGAAACATCGCACAGGATCCACCATCTCCTTTCCCCGCAGGGCCTATAGGACGTTACGTGCCGACCACTGCCTGATGGACTTGGGGTCAAAGGTGTTTTTCTGCATAAAGTTTTCCACCAGGGACAGGTGGTACGGCACGGTCCAACTACTTGGAGCGTTCCGCGGCAGCGTGGCCACACCCATCCTTCGCTAAACCGGGGACAGGTAGAACCTCAGCACGTAGTGACACCTGGTGTTTGCGTACCGAGGGTCTACGCACAGCTTGATACAGCCGCACACAAAGGTGGCCATCAGTGTGAGGGCGATGTTGGGCACGTTTATTCCCCCTTTATCTAGAGGCTTATACAGCGCGTCCCTGCGGACACGATCCATTTTCGACCTCCAGATAAAGCGGAAGATGGCTCGGGTGATTGCCGTCGCGCAGCAGTCTGGAATGGGCCAGACCTGCGCCATGTACAGCAACAGCGAGAGTGCCTCACACCTGATGACCAGGTTCTTACCCGCAACGGAGAGGAAGCGTCGCTCCCACATGCCCAGTTTCCTTTTCACCATAGCCACTCGCTCCTTCCAGTTTCTAACGCATGCCCCGGTCCCTCCGAACCATATCCCCAGCACCTTCAGGCCGTCAGCCCTGACAGTGAAGGGGACAAAGGATCGGTCAGCCCAGTTCCCAAAGAACATGGCCTCGCTCTTCCCACGATTTACCTTGGCGATGAGAAAGAAAGAAAGTTGTGTTTTGAAAGATGTGCATGTTGAAAAGTAAAGAAAGCAGATGTTTGTAAGAAAACTATTTTTAGCATTGAAAATCCCCTGGAAAGGGGTGGTGCACCATTCCCAGAGATACTGCAATACCGGGTCGATGCGTGGAGTGGACGGAGCAAGCCCCTATTCCATCTCCCTGCTCCAAAAATCAATTTAATATATGGTCCCCAGATAAGGGACGTATCAGATATTAAACTGATAAGAACAGATTTTTTTTTTTTTTTGTAAAAATATGCTTTATTCATAAAAAATCTTCAATCACATTCAAAACCATTTCAAAAACAACATTACAAGCTTACAATCCAGGTTAAACTTTTACAAAATGTATCACCAGGTGCATCAGTACAAACAATATTACAATCATTTACAGCCCTTCATTTTGATCTGTACAGCCCGAGGGGCTCTAAACAGTTCCCAGTCTCTCGGTGCGCTGTGGTAGAAAGGTCTTAGACAGCGACCCTTCCCCATTGCGCCTTTGCGGCAGCTGCCCCAAGCTTTAGTGCGTCCCTCAGCACGTAGTCCTGGACTTTGGATTGTGCCAGTCCGCAACAATCGGTCGGGGACAACTCTTTGTGCTGGAAGACCAACAAGTTTCGGGCAGACCAAAGCGCGTCTTTCACCGAGTTGATGATCCTCCAGCTGCAGTCGATGTTTGTCTCGGTGTGTGTCCCTGGGAACAGCCCGTAGAGCACAGAGTCCTGTGTCACAGAACTGCTCGGGATGAACCTCGACAGCAACCACTGCATCTCTCTCCAGACTTTCTTTGCAAAGGCACAATCCACAAGGAGGTGAACAACGGTCTCTTCCCCACCACAGCCACCTCGAGGGCAACGTGCAGAGGGGGTGAGACTCCTGGCGTGTAGGAAGGATCTGACGGGGAGGGCCTTTCTCACCACCAGCCAAGCTACGTCTTGGTGCTTGTTGGAAAGTTCTGGCGATGAGGCATTCTGCCAAATGACTTTGACAGTCTGCTCGGGGAACCATCCCACAGGGTCCACCCTCTCCTTTTCCCTCAGGGCCTCTAGGACGTTACGTGCTGACCACTGCCTGATGGACTTGTGGTCAAAGGTGTTTTTCTGCATAAATTTTTCCACCAGGGACAGGTGGTACGGCACGGTCCAACTACTTGGAGCGTTCCGCGGCAGCGTGGCCAGACCCATCCTTCGCAACACCGGGGACAGGTAGAACCTCAGCACGTAGTGACACTTGGTGTTTGCGTACTGAGGGTCTACGCACCGCTTGATGCAGCCACACACAAAGGTGGCCATCAGTATGAGGGCGATGTTGGGCACGTTTTTTCCCCCTTTATCTAGAGGCTTGTACATCGCGTCCCTGCAGACACGATCCATTTTCGACCTCCAGATAAAGCGGAAGATGGCTCGAGTGATCGCCATCGCGCAGGAGTGTGGAATGGGCCAGACCTGCGCCACGTACAGCAACAGCGAGAGTACCTCACACCTGATGACCAGGTTCTTACCCGCAATGGAGAGGGAGCGTCGCTCCCACATGCCCAGTTTCCTTTTCACCATAGCCACTCGCTCCTTCCAGTTTCTAACGCATGCCCCGGTCCCTCCGAACCATATCCCCAGCACCTTCAGGCCGTCAGCCCTGACAGTGAAGGGGACAAAGGATCGGTCAGCCCAGTTCCCAAAGAACATGGCCTCGCTCTTCCCACGATTTACCTTGGCTCCCGAGGCCAGTTCGAACTGGTCGCAGACGTGCATCAGTCTGCGCACCGACAGCGGATCCGAGCAGAAAACGGCGACGTCGTCCATGTACAGGGAGGCTTTTACCTGAGTGCCTCCACTGCCTGGGATCGTCACTCCTCTTATGCCCGGATCCTTCCTGATGGACTCGCCAATGGGTTCTATGCAGCACACGAAAAGGACAGGCGAGAGAGGACAGCCCTGCCTGACTCCAGATTTAATCGGGAAGCTATCTGTTTCCCACCCATTGATTGAGACTGCGCTACTGATGTTAGCGTAGAGCAGTTGGATCCAATTTCGAATTCCCTCCCCAAAGCCCATTTTGGAGAGCACATCCCCCATGTAGGTGTGCGATATTCTGTCAAAGGCCTTCTCCTGATCCAAGCTGATGAGGCAGGTATCCACACCCCTGTCCTGTACATAGGCAATCGTATCCCTGAGCAGCGCCAGGCTGTCAGAGATCTTCCTGCCTGGCACAGAGCAGGTCTGGTCAGGGTGAATCACCAATTCCAGAGCGGATTTGACCCGGTTGGCGATGACCTTGGACAGAATCTTATAGTCCACATTCAACAGTGAAATGGGTCGCCAATTTCTAATTTCCTCCCTTTCCCCCTTGTGCTTGTAGATGAGGGTGATGATGCCTTTCCTCATGGATTCTGACATGCTGCCGGCCAGGAGCATACTCTCGTACACTTCTAGCAGGTCTGGGCCGATCAAGTCCCACAGAGCCGAATACAACTCCGCCGGCAGGCCGTCGCTTCCGGGGGTTTTACTCTTCTCGAAGGACTCGAGGGCCTTAGTCAGTTCGTCAGGAGTTAGCGGTTTGTCTAGGCTCTCCCGCGTACTGTGGTCTAAGACCTCCGTGATAGAGGACAGGAAGGACTGGGAGGCCGTGCTGTCCGTGGGCTTCACGTCATACAGTCCGGCATAAAAGGATTTGCTGATCCTCAGAATGTCGGACCGTGATGACTTTACTGAGCCGTCTTCTTCCTTCAGGCTGCTGATCACAGAGCGCTCTCTGTGTACCTTTTGGAAGAAGAAACGTGAGCACGTCTCATCCTGCTCCACGGAGCGGACTCTGGAACGGAAGATGATCTTGGAGGCCTCCGAGGCAAAGTGCGAGGCTTGCTGGCCTTTCACCTCTTGGAGCTCCTGCTTGACATCGACCCCCATCGACCGCAGCCGGAGCAGATTCTGCATCTTTTCCTGGAGTCGGGACATTTCCCTCTGTTCCTTTCTAGCTTTCTGGGTGCCTTTGCGGATGAAAAACCTCTTGATGCTTCCCTTGATCACTTCCCACCAGTGTGTCAGGGACTCAAAGAGGGGTTTCACGGTTCTCCAACCTTTGTAATCCCTCTTGAGCTCCTCAATGTTCTCTGGGGTCAGCAGTTGCACATTTAGCTTCCATGCCCCCCTGCCCACCCTCAGGTCTTCCTCCAAGTGGCAGTCCGCCAGTAGGAGGCAGTGGTCAGAGAAGAACACCGGCTTGACGTCGGTGGATCTGACTGTGAATGCACGGGACACAAACAGGAAGTCTATCCTGGAACGAATGGACCCGTCTGGCCGCGACCAGGTGTATCTACGCTGCGCTCCGTCTGCAGGGTTGCTGAAGACGTCGTGCAGCTTGGCATCCTTAACTGTTTCCATCAGGGATCTGGACGTAGCGTCCAATCTGCTTCCGGCCCTGCCGGATCGTCCAGCCGCATCGATGATGCAGTTGAAGTCCCCGCCCAGAATGACCGGCCTGGAGGTCGCCAGCAGCAGTGGGAGCTGCTGAAAAACCTCCAGCCGCTCAGCCCCTTGTGCCGGGCCATACACGTTAATTAACCGGAGTGGAGCGTTCTTGTACATTACGTCTGCTACCAGGAGTCGCCCGCCCACCACCTCCTTGACCTCGGAGACGGTGAAGTTGCCTCCCCGCAGCAGAATACCCAGGCCGGAGGAACGAGAGTCGTTTCCGCCCGACCAGATCGATGGCCCGTGGGACCACCATCGTGACCATTGCCTGTAGGAGCTGAGGTGCGGTATCGCACACTCCTGCAGAAACAACAGGTCAGCTTTGACCTTGGCAAGGTAGTCCAAGGTCGCAACACATCGCGTAGTAGATTTAATGCTACGCACATTTATGGATACAATCTTTAAACCCATTTTAAAGCATTTATTCTCCTACCAAACCCACTGTCTCTGAGAGTCCCAGACCTTTAGTCTGCTCCTTCATACCCGTAGTGAGCTCAAATTCCTTCACTTTGGATGGGCTGAGGTAGATCTCCTTGGCCGTGTTCTGCTCCAGTGGCATCTGGAGGTTCACGTAGTGAGCGGATTTTGAGATGACCTTTGCTGGAGAAGCTTCTCCAAAACTCACCCCCTCTGGGGGGTTGCTGTTCCCGGCTTCCTGGAGCTGGGGTGCGATGATTGCCTCACTGCTCCCAGATTCCAGGGGCTGTGGTGCACTGGCCTCCTCAGGTTGCAGGCAAAGTTGGGGTGCGCTGGTCTCCTTGTTGTCTCCAATTTTCTGGAGCTCGGGTGTCTCGTCCTCCAACGCCCTGGAGCTTTGCCGCCTCTTCTGTCGGTGCCGCTCTGGCACTTCATCATCCGAAGAGCTGCTGCCCTTGTCATCCGTGTCGGATGGGAGACGCCTCTTGCCGCTTCTCTGGGAAACGCCTTTGCTTCTTCTTCGCTCCCTCTTACTTTTCTTGTTCTTCACCGTCCGCCACTCCCCCTGCTGCTTTTCCACTGCTGCCTCCTCCTCCATTGATTCGCTGTCCTGAGGACTGGAAGGTTCAGGGGGTAGTGCTGTTGATTGGCTCTCTGTTGCCTCAATCTCTTTCTCCACCTTGTCTCTCTCTGTGTCCTCCTTTGTCCCGTTGAGCTCCCTGGGGGCCTTGGTGGTTGGAGTGACACGGAACCTTTCTTCTGCTTCCCCCTGGTCGGCTTTGGCTGCCTGTGCGTAAGTACGGCAGCGTTTGGGGCAGGTCCTGTAGAGGTGACTTGCCTCGCCACACAGGTTGCAGCACTTGGCCTGTTTGCAGTCTTTTGTCTGGTGCCCTTCCTGTTTGCAGATCTTGCAGAGGGAGGCGCTGCAGTTGGCCGCCACATGACCAGCCTTGCCGCATGAGCGACAATGCTTGGGTTGCCCAGCGTAGACCAGGTAGCCACGGTTTCCCCCGATAGCGAAACTGGAAGGAGGGTGGAAAATGGCTCCCTTACCATCGGTCTTTAGCGTGACCTTAAACAGGCGTTTGCCTGTCCAGATCCCCAAGTCGTCTCGAATCTCAGTGCCGCTCCCCACCTTATCGAAGTACCTGGTGAGGAAGGTGACCACGTCGGCGACAGGGACGAAGGGGTTGTACACATGCACCATCACCTCACGTTCCCGTTGCAACGGCAGAGAAAAGTGCGGCTCCGCCGTCAGGATCTTCATCTCCGGCAGGTCTCTCTTCTCCTCGAACACCCTCAGGAGCCGGACGCAGTCTGCCACCCGCTTGAACGTCACGTCAAAATAACCACCTTTGCGGGAGTCGTGCAGGGTGAAGATCTCCATAGCTTGGAAGCCGCACGCCTTCAACAGGATCCTCCTGGTGAAGAAGCCCCGATCCATAGGTGATCCTCCTTCGTCGCTGTGGTTCACCGTGACTCGGACGGTGATAGGTAACCCACGGTATGGATTTGGATTGCGATTGGTTATCGGCCTTCCATCCCGACCTTGCCTTGGCAGGACCATGGTGTCGCCCCTGCAACACTTGATGTTAGCCAAAAGGCCGAGAAGCGATGAGAAAGAAAGAAAGTTGTGTTTTGAAAGATGTGCATGTTGAAAAGTAAAGAAAGCAGATGTTTGTAAGAAAACTATTTTTAGCATTGAAAATCCCCTGGAAAGGGGTGGTGCACCATTCCCAGAGATACTGCAATACCGGGTCGATGCGTGGAGTGGACGGAGCAAGCCCCTATTCCATCTCCCTGCTCCAAAAATCAATTTAATATATGGTCCCCAGATAAGGGACGTATCAGATATTAAACTGATAAGAACAGATTTTTTTTTTTTTTTGTAAAAATATACTTTATTCATAAAATATCTTCAATCACATTCCAAACCATTTCAAAAACAACATTACAAGGGTACAATCCAGGTTAAACTTTTACAAAATGTATCACCAGGTGCATCAGTACAAACAATATTACAATCATTTACAGCCTTTCATTTTGATCTGTACAGCCCGAGGGGCTCTAAACAGTTCCCAGTCTCTCGGTGCGCTGTGGTAGAAAGGTCTTAGACAGCGACCCTTCCCCATTGCGCCTTTGCGGCAGCTGCCCCAAGCTTTAGTGCGTCCCTCAGCACGTAGTCCTGGACTTTGGATTGTGCCAGTCCGCAACAATCGGTCGGGGACAACTCTTTGTGCTGGAAGACCAACAAGTTTCGGGCAGACCAAAGCGCGTCTTTCACCGAGTTGATGATCCTCCAGCTGCAGTCGATGTTTGTCTCGGTGTGTGTCCCTGGGAACAGCCCGTAGAGCACAGAGTCCTGTGTCACAGAACTGCTCGGGATGAACCTCGACAGCAACCACTGCATCTCTCTCCAGACTTTCTTTGCAAAGGCACAATCCACAAGGAGGTGAACAACGGTCTCTTCCCCACCACAGCCACCTCGAGGGCAACGTGCAGAGGGGGTGAGACTCCTGGCGTGTAGGAAGGATCTGACGGGGAGGGCCTTTCTCACCACCAGCCAAGCTACGTCTTGGTGCTTGTTGGAAAGTTCTGGCGATGAGGCATTCTGCCAAATGACTTTGACAGTCTGCTCGGGGAACCATCCCACAGGGTCCACCCTCTCCTTATCCCTCAGGGCCTCTAGGACGTTACGTGCTGACCACTGCCTGATGGACTTGTGGTCAAAGGTGTTTTTCTGCATGAATTTTTCCACCAGGGACAGGTGGTACGGCACGGTCCAACTACTTGGAGCGTTCCGCGGCAGCGTGGCCAGACCCATCCTTCGCAACACCGGGGACAGGTAGAACCTCAGCACGTAGTGACACTTGGTGTTTGCGTACTGAGGGTCTACGCACCGCTTGATGCAGCCACACACAAAGGTGGCCATCAGTATGAGGGCGATGTTGGGCACGTTTTTTCCCCCTTTATCTAGAGGCTTGTACATCGCGTCCCTGCGGACACGATCCATTTTCGACCTCCAGATAAAGCGGAAGATGGCTCGAGTGATCGCCGTCGCGCAGGAGTCTGGAATGGGCCAGACCTGCGCCACGTACAGCAACAGCGAGAGTACCTCACACCTGATGACCAGGTTCTTACCCGCAATGGAGAGGGAGCGTCGCTCCCACATGCCCAGTTTCCTTTTCACCATAGCCACTCGCTCCTTCCAGTTTCTAACGTATGCCCCGGTCCCTCCGAACCATATCCCCAGCACCTTCAGGCCGTCAGCCCTGACAGTGAAGGGGACAAAGGATCGGTCAGCCCAGTTCCCAAAGAACATGGCCTCGCTCTTCCCACGATTTACCTTGGCTCCCGAGGCCAGTTCGAACTGGTCGCAGACGTGCATCAGTCTGCGCACCGACAGCGGATCCGAGCAGAAAACGGCGACGTCGTCCATGTACAGGGAGGCTTTTACCTGAGTGCCTCCACTGCCTGGGATCGTCACTCCTCTAATGCCCGGATCCTTCCTGATGGACTCGGCAAAGGGTTCTATGCAGCACACGAAAAGGACAGGCGAGAGAGGACAGCCCTGCCTGACTCCAGATTTGATCGGAAAGCTATCTGTTTCCCACCCATTGATTGAGACTACGCTACTGATGTTAGTGTAGAGCAGTTGGATTAAACTGATAAGAACAGATTTTTTTTTTTTTTTTGTAAAAATATACTTTATTCATAAAAAATCTTCAATCACATTCAAAACCATTTCAAAAACAACATTACAAGGGTACAATCCAGGTTAAACTTTTACAAAATGTATCACCAGGTGCATCAGTACAAACAATATTACAATCATTTACAGCCTTTCATTTTGATCTGTACAGCCCGAGGGGCTCTAAACAGTTCCCAGTCTCTCGGTGCGCTGTGGTAGAAAGGTCTTAGACAGCGACCCTTCCCCATTGCGCCTTTGCGGCAGCTGCCCCAAGCTTTAGTGCGTCCCTCAGCACGTAGTCCTGGACTTTGGATTGTGCCAGTCCGCAACAATCGGTCGGGGACAACTCTTTGTGCTGGAAGACCAACAAGTTTCGGGCAGACCAAAGCGCGTCTTTCACCGAGTTGATGATCCTCCAGCTGCAGTCGATGTTTGTCTCGGTGTGTGTCCCTGGGAACAGCCCGTAGAGCACAGAGTCCTGTGTCACAGAACTGCTCGGGATGAACCTCGACAGCAACCACTGCATCTCTCTCCAGACTTTCTTTGCAAAGGCACAATCCACAAGGAGGTGAACAACGGTCTCTTCCCCACCACAGCCACCTCGAGGGCAACGTGCAGAGGGGGTGAGACTCCTGGCGTGTAGGAAGGATCTGACGGGGAGGGCCTTTCTCACCACCAGCCAAGCTACGTCTTGGTGCTTGTTGGAAAGTTCTGGCGATGAGGCATTCTGCCAAATGACTTTGACAGTCTGCTCGGGGAACCATCCCACAGGGTCCACCCTCTCCTTTTCCCTCAGGGCCTCTAGGACGTTACGTGCTGACCACTGCCTGATGGACTTGTGGTCAAAGGTGTTTTTCTGCATAAATTTTTCCACCAGGGACAGGTGGTACGGCACGGTCCAACTACTTGGAGCGTTCCGCGGCAGCGTGGCCAGACCCATCCTTCGCAACACCGGGGACAGGTAGAACCTCAGCACGTAGTGACACTTGGTGTTTGCGTACTGAGGGTCTACGCACCGCTTGATGCAGCCACACACAAAGGTGGCCATCAGTATGAGGGCGATGTTGGGCACGTTTTTTCCCCCTTTATCTAGAGGCTTGTACATCGCGTCCCTGCGGACACGATCCATTTTCGACCTCCAGATAAAGCGGAAGATGGCTCGAGTGATCGCCATCGCGCAGGAGTGTGGAATGGGCCAGACCTGCGCCACGTACAGCAACAGCGAGAGTACCTCACACCTGATGACCAGGTTCTTACCCGCAATGGAGAGGGAGCGTCGCTCCCACATGCCCAGTTTCCTTTTCACCATAGCCACTCGCTCCTTCCAGTTTCTAACGCATGCCCCGGTCCCTCCGAACCATATCCCCAGCACCTTCAGGCCGTCAGCCCTGACAGTGAAGGGGACAAAGGATCGGTCAGCCCAGTTCCCAAAGAACATGGCCTCGCTCTTCCCACGATTTACCTTGGCTCCCGAGGCCAGTTCGAACTGGTCGCAGACGTGCATCAGTCTGCGCACCGACAGCGGATCCGAGCAGAAGACGGCGACGTCGTCCATGTACAGGGAGGCTTTTACCTGAGTGCCTCCACTGCCTGGGATCGTCACTCCTCTTATGCCCGGATCCTTCCTGATGGACTCGGCAAAGGGTTCTATGCAGCACACGAAAAGGACAGGCGAGAGAGGACAGCCCTGCCTGACTCCAGATTTAATCGGAAAGCTATCCGTTTCCCACCCATTGATTGAGACTGCGCTACTGATGTTAGTGTAGAGCAGTTGGATCCAATTTCGAATTCCCTCCCCAAAGCCCATTTTGGAGAGCACATCCCCCATGTAGGTGTGCGATATTCTGTCAAAGGCCTTCTCCTGATCCAAGCTGATGAGGCAGGTATCCACACCCCTGTCCTGTACATAGGCAATCGTATCCCTGAGCAGCGCCAGGCTGTCAGAGATCTTCCTGCCTGGCACAGAGCAGGTCTGGTCAGGGTGAATCACCAATTCCAGAGCGGATTTGACCCGATTGGCGATGACCTTGGACAGAATCTTATAGTCCATATTCAACAGTGAAATGGGTCGCCAATTTCTAATTTCCTCCCTTTCCCCCTTGTGCTTGTAGATGAGGGTGATGATGCCCTTCCTCATGGATTCTGACATACTACCGGCCAGGAGCATACTCTCGTACACCCCTAGCAGGTCTGGGCCGATCAAGTCCCACAGAGCCGAATACAACTCCGCCGGCAAGCCGTCGCTTCCGGGAGTTTTACTCTTCTCGAAGGACTCGAGGGCCTTAGTCAGTTCCTCAGGAGTTAGCGGTTTGTCTAGGCTCTCCCGCGTACTGTGGTCTAAGACCTCCGTGATAGAGGACAGGAAGGACTGGGAGGCCGTGCTGTCCGTGGGCTTCACGTCATACAGTCCGGCATAAAAGGATTTGCTGATCCTCAGAATGTCGGACCGGGATGACTTTACTGAGCCGTCTTCTTCCTTCAGGCTGCTGATCACAGAGTGCTCTCTGTGTACCTTTTGGAAGAAGAAACGTGAGCACGTCTCATCCTGCTCCACGGAGCGGACTCTGGAACGGAAGATGATCTTGGAGGCCTCCGAGGCAAAGTGCGAGGCTTGCTGGCCCTTTACCTCTTGGAGCTCCTCCTTGACATCGACCCCCATCGACTGCAGCCGGAGCAGATTCTGCATCTTTTTCTGGAGTCGGGACATTTCCCTCTGTTCCTTTCTAGCTTTCTGGGTGCCTTTGAGGATGAAAAACCTCTTGATGCTTCCCTTGATCACTTCCCACCAGTGTGTCAGGGACTCAAAGAGGGGTTTCACGGTTCTCCAACCTTTGTAATCCCTCTTGAGCTCCTCAATGTTCTCTGGGGTCAGCAGTTGCACATTTAGCTTCCATGCCCCCCTGCCCACCCTCAGGTCCTTCTCCAAGTGGCAGTCCGCCAGTAGGAGGCAGTGGTCAGAGAAGAACACCGGCTTGACCTCGGTGGATCTGACTGTGAATGCACGGGACACAAACAGGAAGTCTATCCTGGAACGAATGGACCCGTCTGGCCGTGACCAGGTGTATCTACGCTGCGCTCCGTCTGCAGGGTTGCTGAAGACGTCGTGCAGCTTGGCATTCTTAACTGTTTCCATCAGGGATCTGGACGTAGCGTCCAATCTGCTTCCGGCCCTGCCGGATCGTCCAGCCGCATCGATGATGCAGTTGAAGTCCCCGCCCAGAATGACCGGCCTGGAGGTCGCCAGCAGCAGTGGGAGCTGCTGAAAAACCTCCAGCCGCTCAGCCCCTTGTGCCGGGCCATACACGTTAATTAACCGGAGTGGAGCGTTCTTGTACATTACGTCTGCTACGAGGAGTCGCCCGCCCACCACCTCCTTGACCTCGGAGACGGTGAAGTTGCCTCCCCGCAGCAGAATACCCAGGCCGGAGGAACGAGAGTCGTTTCCGCCCGACCAGATCGATGGCCCGTGGGACCACCATCGTGACCATTGCCTGTAGGAGCTGAGGTGCGGTATCGCACACTCCTGCAGAAACAACAGGTCAGCTTTGACCTTGGCTAGGTAGTCCAAGGTCGCAACACATCGCGTAGTAGATTTAATGCTACGCACATTTATGGATACAATCTTTAAACCCATTTTAAAGCATTTATTCTCCTACCAAACCCACTGTCTCTGAGAGTCCCAGACCTTTAGTCTGCTCCTTCATACCCGTAGTGAGCTCAAATTCCTTCACTTTGGATGGGCTGAGGTAGATCTCCTTGGCCGTGTTCTGCTCCGGTGGCATCTGGAGGTTCACGTAGAGAGCGGGTTTTGAGATGACCTTTGCTGGAGAAGCTTCTCCAAAACTCACCCCCTCTGGGGTCTTGCTGTTCCCGGCTTCCTGGAGCTGGGTTGCGATGATTGCCTCACTGCTCCCAGATTCCAGGGGCTGTGGTGCACTGGCCTCCTCAGGTTGCAGGCAAAGTTGGGGTGCGCTGGTCTCCTTGTTGTCTCCAATTTTCTGGAGCTCGGGTGTCTCGTCCTCCAACGCCCTGGAGCTTTGCCACCTCTTCTGTCGGTGCCGCCCTGGCACTTCATCATCCGAAGAGCTGCTGCCCTTGTCGTCCGTGTCGGATGGGAGACGCCTCTTGCCGCTTCTCTGGGAAACGCCTTTGCTTCTTCTTCGCTCCCTCTTACTTTTCTTGTTCTTCACCGTCCGCCACTCCCCCTGCTGCTTTTCCACTGCTGCCTCCTCCTCCATTGATTCGCTGTCCTGAGGACTGGGAGGTTCAGGGGGTAGTGCTGTTGATTGGCTCTCTGTTGCCTCAATCTCTTTCTCCACCTTGTCTCTCTCTGTGTCCTCCTTTGTCCCGTTGAGCTCCCTGGGGGCCTTGGTGGTTGGAGTGACACGAAACATTCCTTCTGCTTCCCCCTGGTCGGCTTTGGCTGCCTGTGCGTAAGTACGGCAGCGTTTGGGGCAGGTCCTGTAGAGGTGACTTGCCTCGCCACACAGGTTGCAGCACTTGGCCTGTTTGCAGTCTTTTGTCTGGTGCCCTTCCTGTTTGCAGATCTTGCAGAGGGAGGCGCTGCAGTTGGCCGCCACATGACCAGCCTTGCCGCATGAGCGACAATGCTTGGGTTGCCCAGCGTAGACCAGGTAGCCCCGGTTTCCCCCGATGGCAAAACTGGAGGGAGGGTGGAAAATGGCTCCCTTACCATCGGTCTTTAGCGTGACCTTAAACAGGCGTTTGACTGTCCAGATCCCCAAGTCGTCTCGAATCTCGGTGCCGCTCCCCACCTTATCGAAGTACCTGGTGAGGAAGGTGACCACGTCGGCGACAGGGACGAAGGGGTTGTACACATGCACCATCACCTCCCGTTCCCGTTGCAACGGCAGAGAAAAGTGCGGCTCCGCCGTCAGGATCTTCATCTCCGGCAGGTCTCTCTTCTCCTCGAACACCCTCAGGAGCCGGACGCAGACTGCCACCCGCTTGAACGTCACGTCAAAATAACCGCCTTTGCGGGAGTCGTGCAGGGTGAAGATCTCCGTAGCTTGGAAGCCGCACGCCTTCAACAGGATCCTCCTGGTGAAGAAGCCCCGATCCATAGGTGATCCTCCTTCGCTGTGGTTCACCGTGACTCGGACGGTGATAGGTAACCCACGGTATGGATTTGGATTGCGATTCGTTATCGCCCTTCCATCCCGACCTTGCCTTGGCAGGACCATGGTGTCGCCCCTGCAACACTTGATCTTAGCCAAAAGGCCGAGAAGCGATGAGAAAGAAAGAAAGTTGTGTTTTGAAAGATGTGCATGTTGAAAAGTAAAGAAAGCAGATGTTTGTAAGAAAACTATTTTTAGCATTGAAAATCCCCTGGAAAGGGGTGGTGCACCATTCCCAGAGATACTGCAATACCGGGTCGATGCGTGGAGTGGACGGAGCAAGCCCCTATTCCATCTCCCTGCTCCAAAAATCAATTTAATATATGGTCCCCAGATAAGGGACGTATCAGATATTAAACTGATAAGAACAGATTTTTTTTTTATTTGTAAAAATATACTTTATTCATAAAATATCTTCAACCACATTCAAAACCATTTCAAAAACAACATTACAAGGGTACAATCCAGGTTAAACTTTTACAAAATGTATCACCAGGTGCATCAGTACAAACAATATTACAGTCATTTACAGCCTTTCATTTTGATCTGTACAGCCCGAGGGGCTCCAAACAGTTCCCAGTCTCTCGGTGCGCTGTGGTAGAAAGGTCTTAGACAGCGACCCTTCCCCATTGCGCCTTTGCGGCAGCTGCCCCAAGCTTTAGTGCGTCCCTCAGCACGTAGTCCTGGACTTTGGATTGTGCCAGTCCGCAACAATCGGTCGGGGACAACTCTTTGTGTGGAAGACCAACAAGTTTCGGGCAGACCAAAGCGCCTCTTTCACCGAGTTGATGATCCTCCAGCTGCAGTCGATGTTTGTCTCGGTGTGTGTCCCTGGGAACAGCCCGTAGAGCACAGAGTCCTGTGTCACAGAACTGCTCGGGATGAACCTCGACAGCAACCACTGCATCTCTCTCCAGACTTTCTTTGCAAAGGCACAATCCACAAGGAGGTGAACAACGGTCTCTTCCCCACCACAGCCACCTCGAGGGCAACGTGCAGAGGGGGTGAGCCTCCTGGCGTGTAGGAAGGATCTGACGGGGAGGGCCTTTCTCACCACCAGCCAAGCTACGTCTTGGTGCTTGTTGGAAAGTTCTGGCGATGAGGCATTCTGCCAAATGACTTTGACAGTCTGCTCGGGGAACCATCCCACAGGGTCCACCCTCTCCTTATCCCTCAGGGCCTCTAGGACGTTACGTGCTGACCACTGCCTGATGGACTTTTGGTCAAAGGTGTTTTACTGCATAAATTTTTCCACCAGGGACAGGTGGTACGGCACGGTCCAACTACTTGGAGCGTTCCGCGGCAGCGTGGCCAGACCCATCCTTCGCAACACCGGGGACAGGTAGAACCTCAGCACGTAGTGACACTTGGTGTTTGCGTACTGAGGGTCTACGCACCGCTTGATGCAGCCGCACACAAAGGTGGCCATCAGTATGAGGGCGATGTTGGGCACGTTTTTTCCCCCTTTATCTAGAGGCTTGTACATCGCGTCCCTGCGGACACGATCCATTTTCGACCTCCAGATAAAGCGGAAGATGGCTCGAGTGATCGCCGTCGCGCAGGAGTCTGGAATGGGCCAGACCTGCAACAGCGAGAGTACCTCGCACCTGATGACCAGGTTCTTACCCGCAATGGAGAGGGAGCGTCGCTCCCACATGCCCAGTTTCCTTTTCACCATAGCCACTCGCTCCTTCCAGTTTCTAACGCATGCCCCGGTCCCTCCGAACCATATCCCCAGCACCTTCAGGCCGTCAGCCCTGACAGTGAAGGGGACAAAGGATCGGTCAGCCCAGTTCCCAAAGAACATGGCCTCGCTCTTCCCACGATTTACCTTGGCTCCCGAGGCCAGTTCGAACTGGTCGCAGATGTGCATCAGTCTGCGCACCGACAGCGGATCCGAGCAGAAGACGGCGACGTCGTCCATGTACAGGGAGGCTTTTACCTGAGTGCCTCCACTGCCTGGGATCGTCACTCCTCTTATGCCCGGATCCTTCCTGATGGACTCGGCAAAGGGTTCTATGCAACACACGAAAAGGACAGGCGAGAGAGGGCAGCCCTGCCTGACTCCAGATTTAATCGGAAAGCTATCTGTTTCCCACCCATTGATTCAGACTGCGCTACTGATGTTAGTGTAGAGCAGTTGGATCCAATTTCGAATTCCCTCCCCAAAGCCCATTTTGGAGAGCACATCCCCCATGTAGGTGTGCGATATTCTGTCAAAGGCCTTCTCCTGATCCAAGCTGATGAGGCAGGTATCCACACCCCTGTCCTGTACATAGGCAATCGTATCCCTGAGCAGCGCCAGGCTGTCAGAGATCTTCCTGCCCGGCACAGAGCAGGTCTGGTCAGGGTGAATCACCAATTCCAGAGCGGATTTGACCCGATTGGCGATGACCTTGGACAGAATCTTATAGTCCACATTCAACAGTGAAATGGGTCGCCAATTTCTAATTTCCTCCCTTTCCCCCTTGTGCTTGTAGATGAGGGTGATGATGCCTTTCCTCATGGATTCTGACATGCTGCCGGCCAGGAGCATACTCTCGTACACTTCTAGCAGGTCTGGGCCGATCAAGTCCCACAGAGCCGAATACAACTCCGCCGGCAAGCCGTCGCTTCCGGGGGTTTTACTCTTCTCGAAGGACTCGAGGGCCTTAGTCAGTTCATCAGGAGTTAGCGGTTTGTCTAGGCTCTCCCGCGTACTGTGGTCTAAGACCTCCGTGATAGAGGACAGGAAGGACTGGGAGGCCGTGCTGTCCGTGGGCTTCACGTCATACAATCCGGCATAAAAGGATTTGCTGATCCTCAGAATGTCGGACCGTGATGACTTTACTGAGCCGTCTTCTTCCTTCAGGCTGCTGATCACAGAGCGCTCTCTGTGTACCTTTTGGAAGAAGAAACGTGAGCACGTCTCATCCTGCTCCACGGAGCGGACCCTGGAACGGAAGATGATCTTGGAGGCCTCCGAGGCAAAGTGCGAGGCTTGCTGGCCCTTCATCTCTTGGAGCTCCTCCTTGACATCGACCCCATCGACTGCAGCCGGAGCAGATTCTGCATCTTTTTCTGGAGTCGGGACATTTCCCTCTGTTCCTTTCTAGCTTTCTGGGTGCCTTTGAGGATGAAAAACCTCTTGATGCTTCCCTTGATCACTTCCCACCAGTGTGTCAGGGACTCAAAGAGGGGTTTCACGGTTCTCCAACCTTTGTAATCCCTCTTGAGCTCCTCAATGTTCTCTGGGGTCAGCAGTTGCACATTTAGCTTCCATGCCCCCCTGCCCACCCTCAGGTCCTTCTCCATGTGGCAGTCCGCCAGTAGGAGGCAGTGGTCAGAGAAGAACACCGGCTTGACCTCGGTGGATCTGACTGTGAATGCACGGGACACAAACAGGAAGTCTATCCTGGAACGAATGGACCCGTCTGGCCGCGACCAGGTGTATCTACGCTGCGCTCCGTCTGCAGGGTTGCTGAAGACGTCGTGCAGCTTGGCATCCTTAACTGTTTCCATCAGGGATCTGGACGTAGCGTCCAATCTGCTTCCGGCCCTGCCGGATCGTCCAGCCGCATCGATGATGCAGTTGAAGTCCCCGCCCAGAATGACCGGCCTGGAGGTCGCCAGCAGCAGTGGGAGCTGCTGAAAAACCTCCAGCCGCTCAGCCCCTTGTGCCGGGCCATACACGTTAATTAACCGGAGTGGAGCGTTCTTGTACATTACGTCTGCTACGAGGAGTCGCCCGCCCACCACCTCCTTGACCTCGGAGACGGTGAAGTTGCCTCCCCGCAGCAGAATACCCAGGCCGGAGGAACGAGAGTCGTTTCCGCCCGACCAGATCGATGGCCCGTGGGACCACCATCGTGACCATTGCCTGTAGGAGCTGAGGTGCGGTATCGCACACTCCTGCAGAAACAACAGGTCAGCTTTGACCTTGGCTAGGTAGTCCAAGGTCGCAACACATCGCGTAGTAGATTTAATGCTACGCACATTTATGGATACAATCTTTAAACCCATTTTAAAGCATTTATTCTCCTACCAAACCCACTGTCTCTGAGAGTCCCAGACCTTTAGTCTGCTCCTTCATACCCGTAGTGAGCTCAAATTCCTTCACTTTGGATGGGCTGAGGTAGATCTCCTTGGCCGTGTTCTGCTCCGGTGGCATCTGGAGGTTCACGTAGAGAGCGGGTTTTGAGATGACCTTTGCTGGAGAAGCTTCTCCAAAACTCACCCCCTCTGGGGGGTTGCTGTTCCCGGCTTCCTGGAGCCGGGGTGCGATGATTGCCTCACTGCTCCCAGATTCCAGGGGCTGTGGTGCACTGGCCTCCTCAGGTTGCAGGCAAAGTTGGGGTGCGCTGGTCTCCTTGTTGTCTCCAATTTTCTGGAGCTCGGGTGTCTCGTCCTCCAACGCCCTGGAGCTTTGCCGCCTCTTCTGTCGGTGCCGCTCTGGCACTTCATCATCCGAAGAGCTGCTGCCCTTGTCATCCGTGTCGGATGGGAGACGCCTCTTGCCGCTTCTCTGGGAAACGCCTTTGCTTCTTCTTCGCTCCCTCTTACTTTTCTTGTTCTTCACCGTCCGCCACTCCCCCTGCTGCTTTTCCACTGCTGCCTCCTCCTCCATTGATTCGCTGTCCTGAGGACTGGTAGGTTCAGGGGGTAGTGCTGTTGGTTGGCTCTCTGTTGCCTCAATCTCTTTCTCCACCTTGTCTCTCTCTGTGTCCTCCTTTGTCCCGTTGAGCTCCCTGGGGGCCTTGGTGGTTGGAGTGACACGGAACCTTTCTTCTGCTTCCCCCTGGTCGGCTTTGGCTGCCTGTGCGTAAGTACGGCAGCGTTTGGGGCATTTCCTGTAGAGGTGACTTGCCTCGCCACACAGGTTGCAGCACTTGGCCTGTTTGCAGTCTTTTGTCTGGTGCCCTTCCTGTTTGCAGATCTTGCAGAGGGAGGCGCTGCAGTTGGCCGCCACATGACCAGCCTTGCCGCATGAGCGACAATGCTTGGGTTGCCCAGCGTAGACCAGGTAGCCCCGGTTTCCCCCGATAGCGAAACTGGAGGGAGGGTGGAAAATGGCTCCCTTACCATCGGTCTTTAGCGTGACCTTAAACAGGCGTTTGCCTGTCCAGATCCCCAAGTCGTCTCGAATCTCGGTGCCGCTCCCCACCTTATCGAAGTACCTGGTGAGGAAGGTGACCACGTCGGCGACAGGGACGAAGGGGTTGTACACATGCACCATCACCTCACGTTCCCGTTGCAACGGCAGAGAAAAGTGCGGCTCCGCCGTCAGGATCTTCATCTCCGGCAGGTCTCTCTTCTCCTCGAACACCCTCAGGAGCCGGACGCAGTCTGCCACCCGCTTGAACGTCACGTCAAAATAACCGCCTTTGCGGGAGTCGTGCAGGGTGAAGATCTCCGTAGCTTGGAAGTCGCACGCCTTCAACAGGATCCTCCTGGTGAAGAAGCCCCGATCCATAGGTGATCCTCCTTCGCTGTGGTTCACCGTGACTCGGACGGTGATAGGTAGCCCACGGTATGGATTTGGATTGCGATTGGTTATCGCCCTTCCATCCCGACCTTGCCTTGGCAGGACCATGGTGTCGCCCCTGCAACACTTGATGTTAGCCAAAAGGCCGAGAAGCGATGAGAAAGAAAGAAAGTTGTGTTTTGAAAGATGTGCATGTTGAAAAGTAAAGAAAGCAGATGTTTGTAAGAAAACTATTTTTAGCATTGAAAATCCCCTGGAAAGGGGTGGTGCACCATTCCCAGAGATACTGCAATACCGGGTCGATGCGTGGAGTGGACGGAGCAAGCCCCTATTCCATCTCCCTGCTCCAAAAATCAATTTAATATATGGTCCCCAGATAAGGGACGTATCAGATATTAAACTGATTTTTTTTTTTTTGTAAAAATATACTTTATTCATAAAATATCTTCAATCACATTCCAAACCATTTCAAAAACAACATTACAAGGGTACAATCCAGGTTAAACTTTTACAAAATGTATCACCAGGTGCGTCAGTACAAACAATATTACAATCATTTACAGCCTTTCATTTTGATCTGTACAGCCCGAGGGGCTCTAAACAGTTCCCAGTCTCTCGGTGCGCTGTGGCAGAAAGGTCTTAGACAGCGACCCTTCCCCATTGCGCCTTTGCGGCAGCTGCCCCAAGCTTTAGTGCGTCCCTCAGCACGTAGTCCTGGACTTTGGATTGTGCCAGTCCGCAACAATCGGTCGGGGACAACTCTTTGTGCTGGAAGACCAACAAGTTTCGGGCAGACCAAAGCGCGTCTTTCACCGAGTTGATGATCCTCCAGCTGCAGTCGATGTTTGTCTCGGTGTGTGTCCCTGGGAACAGCCCGTAGAGCACAGAGTCCTGTGTCACAGAACTGCTCGGGATGAACCTCGACAGCAACCACTGCATCTCTCTCCAGACTTTCTTTGCAAAGGCACAATCCACAAGGAGGTGGACAACGGTCTCTTCCCCACCACAGCCACCTCGAGGGCAACGTGCAGAGGGGGTGAGCTTCCTGGCGTGTAGGAAGGATCTGACGGGGAGGGCCTTTCTCACCACCAGCCAAGCTACGTCTTGGTGCTTGTTGGAAAGTTCTGGCGATGAGGCATTCTGCCAAATGACTTTGACAGTCTGCTCGGGGAACCATCCCACAGGGTCCACCCTCTCCTTATCCCTCAGGGCCTCTAGGACGTTACGTGCTGACCACTGCCTGATGGACTTGTGGTCAAAGGTGTTTTTCTGCATAAATTTTTCCACCAGGGACAGGTGGTACGGCACGGTCCAACTACTTGGAGCGTTCCGCGGCAGCGTGGCCAGACCCATCCTTCGCAACACCGGGGACAGGTAGAACCTCAGCACGTAGTGACACTTGGTGTTTGCGTACTGAGGGTCTACGCACCGCTTGATGCAGCCGCACACAAAGGTGGCCATCAGTATGAGGGCGATGTTGGGCACGTTTTTTCCCCCTTTATCTAGAGGCTTGTACATCGCGTCCCTGCGGACACGATCCATTTTCGACCTCCAGATAAAGCGGAAGATGGCTCGAGTGATCGCCGTCGCGCAGGAGTGTGGAATGGGCCAGACCTGCGCCACGTACAGCAACAGCGAGAGTACCTCACACCTGATGACCAGGTTCTTACCCGCAATGGAGAGGGAGCGTCGCTCCCACATGCCCAGTTTCCTCTTCACCATAGCCACTCGCTCCTTCCAGTTTCTAACGCATGCCCCGGTCCCTCCGAACCATATCCCCAGCACCTTCAGGCCGTCAGCCCTGACAGTGAAGGGGACAAAGGATCGGTCAGCCCAGTTCCCAAAGAACATGGCCTCGCTCTTCCCACGATTTACCTTGGCTCCCGAGGCCAGTTCGAACTGGTCGCAGATGTGCATCAGTCTGCGCACCGACAGCGGATCCGAGCAGAAGACGGCGACGTCGTCCATGTACAGGGAGGCTTTTACCTGAGTGCCTCCACTGCCTGGGATCGTCACTCCTCTTATGCCCGGATCCTTCCTGATGGACTCGGCAAAGGGTTCTATGCAACACACGAAAAGGACAGGCGAGAGAGGACAGCCCTGCCTGACTCCAGATTTAATCGGAAAGCTATCTGTTTCCCACCCATTGATTGATACTGCGCTACTGATGTTAGTGTAGAGCAGTTGGATCCAATTTCGAATTCCCTCCCCAAAGCCCATTTTGGAGAGCACATCCCCCATGTAGGTGTGCGATATTCTGTCAAAGGCCTTCTCCTGATCCAAGCTGATGAGGCAGGTGTCCACACCCGTCATGCACATGATGGGGAGGGCCTTTGTCACTATCAGCCAAGCTACATCCTAATGCTAATTTGAAAGTTTTGGTGATGAGGCATTCTTCCAAATTACTTTGACAGTCAGCTCAGGAAACCACCCGACAGCATTCACTATCTCCTTTTCCCGCAGGACCACATTACAATATGTGCAGCCCACTGCCTGATGGACTTGTGGTCAACAGGTTTTTCTGCATAAACTGTTCCACAAGGGATAGGTGATACAGCAGGTTCCAACTGAATGGAGCGTTCTCTGGTAACATAGCCATATCCATTCTTCCCAACACCGGGAAGAGGTAGAATCTCAGCACGGAGTGACACTTGGGCCTGGATTCTTGGGCCTGAGCATTGGGGCGTCTTAGGTCACTGTGCTAATGACATCATTGCTGCATCACTACCCAGCAGCCAAACTCAATGTACATTGCTCAACATGGGCTGCTGTGTTTAACCGACTTCAGTTTCAGGAAAATGTAACAGGAGCACATTTCACTCTGTGCTATTGGACAGTGGTTTAATAGTTGGAAAAGATCAGTGGTGCTCACCAGGGTTCACACCTGAAGAATTGTCAACCTTTGTGTTGCTGCACAGCACAATCAGATAAAGCATTTCTTACCTTCCGTCACTTCCTGTTCCTTCAGCTGTAGCCTAACCAGTGTATCATAACGGTTTGGCATAAATTCCTTCCCTTTGGACTCCACGCCTCAATTTATAAAGCCGAGGATCCTTATTTGTGTTTACATGAATTCTTGCTGCAACAAACGGAGCTTTGGCGAGATCATACCCAGAGTATTGTGTACCATTGTTTTGGTCTCCTCACCAAATGAAGGATATATTTTCCATAGTAGGGATGCAACAATGGTTCAGTAAAGATTGAATGGAGTGGCCAATATTTTCTGGAGTTTAGAAGAATGAGCCGTGGTCTTGGGTTCACTAAGGCTGTGCTGAGGAAAGTGGAGGGAAGGAGAGTACAGCACAAAGGATAGGAAGGCTGGCACAGGCAAAAGAAACTGCAGCCAACAGGGTGAAGCGGGGTACAGGTACTGTCACCCTATTTTCTAACGTGGACAACTGCCTTAGTGTGGTTGTGCCTGCAGTTGCACAGAAATCCAACAGGGGGCAGTGTCTGGCCTAGCTGCACAGGAGAAAAATTGCAAGGCCCTGAGCTGAACTTCAGCGCAAATACCCACATGTAAATGGCACATTGAAGGTGAGAAAAGCAACTCTTAATGAGGAGCAGTTTCAGAAGAAATGTAAAGCATGGTCAGGCAGCTGTAAAAACATTGTTCTGTTGACTGTTACATCTGCTCATCGTAAACAGGGGAGTTGCACCATTCTGCTATACCCTGCAAGACCAGGTTAAAGCATGTAGTGGACATCGGCATGTTTTAAAAGTTTTTGTCGCATCAGAATTGTTTAATTTAATAAGAAACTTACTGATGTGTCCCAATGAAACAATTAAGTGGTTCAGTATAATTTTTTTTCTGCCATTTTAAATCAGCTTACTCAGGGACAACTGGTCACCCAGATTACAAATTCTCATTTTATTACAATAAACCAGTTTCAGATATATCACTGAAACATTATCTGTCACCTACCATTCAAATGCATCAAGGAATACAGAGAAAATAAAGTTACTTTTTATTATTCTGCCTTGTTGCGTTGGTTCAGGGAGATTTTGCATTCATGATTTTCCAAATGAATTGGTGGCCAGAAGCCTAACCTAACCTGCACAATTTCAAGTGTTCTTCCCGTGCAATTTCCCGATTGTACCCAAAGTGAAATTATCTCAGCTCGTTTCTGTGATGTAAACTGCTGCATTGTTGAGTGAGATGGAAACAATGGAAAGAAGCATTGAAGAAATTAAAGACATTAGCAAAACAAAGAACATGTGGATAGGTCAGACATGCAAGGAAGTGAGAAGTGAGACACATTGAAAACAAAGACACCCTGCAGATCAGGTCTGACATTCAAACGGAAAATTGCAGACAACTCATGATTTGATCAGAGAGTAAATGCAAAATACTGCTGATGGATGCTGGATGCAGATAGAAATCTGAAACAAGAACAAAAAATGCTGGAAAAGCTCAGCAGGTCCAGCAGCATCTGTGGAGAGAGAAACACAGCTAACATTTCGAGTCCCTTTGACCCTTTGTTTGGAGAGTACTGTGTTCTGACAAAGAGCCTCATCCCAACAGCTACACAGCTCCCCACACCCCAATAAAAAGCCTGTTTCCAGATTGTGTGTGAAAAGCTTGTGGAGCTGGGCTGCCCACTGCTCATAGATTTAAAGAGATAGTCCATTAAAATAACCAAAAGTAATTTGACTTCCATTAGTAGACCTCTAAACTGCTGTTTTTCTGTGGGAAGAGGGTTGTGTGAGATCTAGTATCACCCCAGAGAATTGAGCAGATATTCCAGCTAACATCATAACTGGATGCAAAATATTCCATGGCACTATTCAAGAAAGAGTGGCCGAATTCTCCCTGGTCTCCTGGCCAATATTTCTCCTTCAACCAACATTACTGAAAACATTATTTGTCATGATGTCATTTCTGTATGTGGGACTTTGCTGTGAGTAAATTAACTGACACATTTCCAGCATCACAACAGATATCAGCACTTCAAAAATATTTAATTGATTGAAGTATTTTGCACCATCCAGTAGCGAGCAGGAATAGAAATGATTGCCTCTTGGTTGAGAAACACAGCAGAAACTGAACCATTAGAATGAAAAACATAAAAGTTCCCACAAGGAAAACCAATCAGATAATGTCACAGAATCACAGAATTGTTAGGGTTCAGAAGGAGACCATTTGGCCCATCATATTTACACCAGCTCTCCGAATGAGCATTATGACTTAGCACCATTCTCCTCCCTTTTCCCCTTACCCTTGCACATTGTTTCTATTCAAATAATCATCTAGTGATAATCCTCTTGAATGCCTCGATTGAACCTGCCTCCACCACACTTCCAGGCAGTGCATTCCATACTCGAACCACTCGCTGTGTGAAAAAGATTTTTCTCACATCACGTTTGCTTCTTTTGTAAATCACTTTAAACCTGTGCTCTCTCGGTCTCGATCCTTTTCAGAGCGGGAACAGATTCTTCCTATCTACTCTATCCAGCCCCCTCATGATTTTGAACACCTCTATCAAATCTCCTCTTAGCCTTCTCTTCTCCAAGGAGAACAGTCCCAACGTTTCCAATCTATCTTCGTAACTGAAGTTTCTTACCCCGGAGACATATTTGTAAACCTCTTCTGCACTCTCTCCAATGTGTTCACATCCGTTCTATAGTGTGGTGCCCAGAGCTGGACACAATACTCCAGCTGAGGGCTAAATAGCATCTTATGTGAGCTCAGCATAACCTCTCCACTCTTGTACTCTATGCTCCTCTTAATAAAGCCCAGGATACTGCATGCTTTACTAACTGCTCGCACCACTGTCCTGCCACCTTCAATGACCTATGCACATAAACACCCCGATCCCTCTGCTCCGCCACGTCCTTAAGAATTGTACCCCTTATTTTATATTGTCTCTCCATGTTCTTTGTACCAAAGTGCATCCCCTCACACTTCTCCGCATTGAGCTTCATCTGCCACCTATCTGCCCACTCTACCAACTTGTCTATGTTCTTTTGAAGTTCTATACTGTCCTCCTCACAGTTTACAATGCTCTGTAATAGATCAGTGCTCTGTACTCTTTTTGTAGTGGCTGCTAAAGGAGAAACATTTGACTCTTTATATCTGAGTAAATTCCAAGTAGAACCTGAAATGCTGCAGTTTTGTCCACTCCCAACCTAGCCTGTACCTGCTGGCACAAATCTTGTATTCAGCTCCTGCTGATCTGAGGTACAGATAAAGGCCTGGAGTGAGAGCAGCCACTGCTGGGAAAATCCTTTGAGCTGGAGCTGGTCAAGCTGCTGTGCACATCCTGTTAAAGAAACATCACCAAAATGCAAAGACCTTTCACAGGAACAAGGATGGTTTGAGGCTTTTCCATACACAGTACACATGAAGGCTACAAAAGGTGTAGTCAGCTAGTCCTTAACATGCAGGTCTAATAATGACACTGGAACCAATTTTTAATGAGTGAGGTAGTTCCAGAATGGAAAGTCTTTAAACTCTACAAGGTTCAGCTGCAGGACCGCAGTGATGCTCGTTATTACTTTATTATTTCAAGTGAAAATTTCAAATCAATAGAACTGATCTTTTTGTGCTCAGTCCCAACCATCACCTTCTCCATAAAACACGACCACATCCCACCTCAGCCGCTCTAGAAGAAATACTTCCATATAAATAGTTGCATTTGTGGGTTGACGTGTATTAGATCCCCTGCTTTTTGAGGTATATCTAATAATTTGGATGTAAATGTAGGGGGAATGATCAAGAAGTTTGAAGATTAGTAGAAGCAGAAACACTCATTTAAAAGCGTGTCTGGATATGCACCTTAAAATGCCGGAACCTGCAGGGTTACAGACTAAATGCTGGAAAGTGGGATTAGGCTGGGTGGCTCGTTTTTCAGCCCGAGCAGACACAATGGGCCAAGTGGCCGCTTTGTGCCATAAACTTTCTATGATTCTATTCTGTGTGGAGATGATAATATCCAGCTGCAGATCACTGCTGGCTGGATGACAGGAAACATTGAAAGTGTTTGCTTGGGTTAGACATGCCGTGTCTTTCAATGTACAGTAATCCCTCTGCACTAATTGCTCTCTGGGCTGAAAGCTCTTACTTTACCACTGACAGTGAAAAAGGAGGATGGAAAGGGAAAGTGTTGGGTACCGGTTTATACTCTTGGCTGTCTTTTACTATTAAATCATTCCAAGATATCAGGGCCTATTATAACTCCACCGTTTAATTGCCACCTGTCAATCTAAGACCACGAGTTTTTATACTGACAAAGAGCTTCTCAAAATGCTTTGTTCACTCCCACAATCCTATATTTTGGAGAGGTTCGATCATATTCTTTGCAATGTTTACGTATCGAATAATATAGCAACCTATGAGTATGAAAATGGGCTTATGGAAAAATTTATCTGGAATCTACTGGATTGGCTTTCATCTAGGGTGAAACTAAAAATCAATTCCAACAGCAGTTTAAGAGCTGTTTACTGTAAGGGTGAAACCCTTTTGCATTACTATCAAGTATTGGTACTTGGGATTGAACACATTCACGTCATTAGTTAATGTAAATTGCAAAATATGAAATCATTCATATGTCAAGAGAACCTGAAACTTTTCTAGGAGATCCCCTCCTGCCTCAGTTGGTAATGGTTTGATTGTTTGATCAGTGCTCAGCTAGCCTGAAACCAGTATTAGTGCAGCAGGAAGGATGCTGCAGAGAAACAGAGCAGAAATATACAGCCAACATACCTGTCAGTTTTCAGCACCAGTTTAAAGTTACTGCATTAGAAGTGCTCCAATGAATTAAGAAAGTCACAACAGTATTGTTTTCAGAGATGAATTCAAATAACTCTTGCGTTAATTCAGTGTTGCCTGTTATTTTGGACCCTCCCAATCCCGATATCTTCGTGCTGTAATTGCTCCTGTTAAAATATTACTGCACTGCTGTTAACCCAGCATCTTCCCAGCTGTGTTTCTCTCGCAGCCGGTCATGTGACAGTCCGGACACTACAGCACCTGCATTGTGGTTTGAACCATCGTGCAATTTCCTTTAATGATCCTTTTCTTGAAAGTTTTGGAGGGGATGCAAGAAAAATCAAAGTCTGGAATCCAACTCCAGACAATTTCAGCAACATCAAAATTCCAGTTACTCAACCCCCAGACAGACACAAAAGCAAGCTGTGCTTAATTGTCTGTCTTTTTACGCAATTAATGTCTTAATTAATTAATTGCTTAATAACTTCAAGTGCTTTTGAAAACATTAATTGTTAATTGTAGCTGAGTCAGTATGTAATAGCAGGCTCCATAAAAGGTGCAAGTTATGAATTCACATTGCCAGCTCTGAGCTTCCATACAAAAGGTGCACATGCTGGGAACTGAAACTTGTGGGTCAGTTGACATCAAGGTATCTCTGTCTATTACACCCTATAGGACCTATAGGTACGTGTATCAACAATTCTCCCCCATAGACACTATTTGGTCATTTAAGCTTCATGCCGACAGTGTGAATCTGCAAGTTGATTTGCTGCCTGCATCTTCTAAAATGCTCATCTCTGTCCCGGAAAGAAAACCTCCCCGCCAAATTAAAATCGGTGTGAAAGTGCAAAGCTTCAGTCAACATTCTGGTAGTTCTCATTTCACCTCTGGACACGATGAGCAAAATCCAGATCTCTCATGTGATAATTGTACAAAAAAAGTCTGCGAAGTAAAACTTGGAGCTGCCACCTTCAGGCAAGTCCCTTCCTCCCAAAGGATATAATAAAGTCTGTAAATTGTTGAATTAACAATAAAAACAGTTAAGCTTTAATCTGATTCCACTCTTCCCAGACATTACTTTCAGCAGGTTCACCCACTCAACCAGCTCATTCCCCTTTGCATTTGAAGCTCTCCATCTGCAAGAGGTGCTGTGATTGGAAGAAGGAGCGGAGCTTGTAAAAGCAGATTCACAGAATCTGCCTGGAATTTGTTCCAGGGTCATTATTAGACGTAATCACACAAATTGAAAAAAAGAGTGTTCTTCAAATGCAAGGATTCTGAGTCATTGATAATAATCAAAATGTTTATCAGTATCAGTCACTAATGGCCAGCGACTTCAGACTGGAGAACAAGGGAAATTGCACGCGTGCTATACTTTTGAGTATTACCATCATCCTCTAATGATATTGGTTTATTTAACACACAAAAATTATCAGGGCTGATGCTGACCAAATGGATTATGCAGCAGGTATGTGCCTATGGCCAAGTGTTGCTTAAGCAGCGAGGGTAATATCATGGACTTGGATGCCTCTGGATGAACTTTAGCATATTCAGCGCCATCCAAACAGCAAAATTAGCACTGAGCAGAGGATCAGTCAAGTGTAGCTTACTTTGCAAAGTAAAGCAAAAGTAGTAATCCTGGCAGTAGCAAGCTTGTGAAGTGTGCACAAGAGGTGCACAATACGTATGCTGAGGTGAAACCCCAGGGCAGAAAGTCGCTGGAAATGCTAGAAATCACACAGCAGAAACTGGCCACTAAACATTCTGCCAAGAGTCACTGCTTAGAAGGCCCATGTTACAGCTCCATATCTTACTGTTAAAGAAAAGGGAAAACCAAACCAGAGTAGTGCTCTTTAAAAATTTGGGCTTTTTTTGAGTTTCCAAGGTCATATTCCAGTGTTTGTTTTTAAACTTAATCCTGTATTACACGAACAAACTGCATTAAACACTGGGAAGTTAAAATGATGTTAAAATTGGTGGTGGCACAGCACCCATTTCACCTCCATCTCCACTTCCAATATTCCATCTGACCAGTATCAGCATCTGCCCACCACATCACTTGTGTCCTAATTACCAGAGCTCAGGACTCGCCCTAGCCCATGTTTCCTTTCTTTAAAACAAAAATGAACTCATCACTGCCCTGCCAAATGCAAGTGTTGTAAATGTGATGCACCCATTCAGAACACTTAACATCTAGGTCATGCACTTGTTCAGACTTTACACAGCTCCAGGATTTTAGGGCAAATTGATGCCTGCCTGATCTACTCTAAGGAAGCATTTCACTAAATGAACATTGCCATATGAAGCTTCAGATGACAACTGTAGTTGATGCTGCAACAAATTGTACAGACAGACAATCTTGATTGTCCCAGTTCACAATAGCATTGCCTGCAAGCCTTGCTGAGTAACACACCATCCTGCTTTGGAGTCATCATGGAATGTAACAATGCAAAGGGAGGCCATTTGACCCTCGAGTCTGTGTGAACCCCTTGAGTCACGCGAGGGGACTGCTCTCTCCCCATTCTTCTGTACATTCCACCCCTTCTAGCCCTGCTCACAAAAGGGTGCGCTTCCTGAGGAATTTGAAGGAGGATGGCAAATCCATTTGCTCTGAAAAATTTTCATTCATTCTCAAGCTCACTCAGGAAAAAAAAAGGTACATCCTGCAACTGAGAAATTGCTGCATTCAGCTAAGGCTGCAGATTCAAGAATAACATTTCTGCCACCAGGGGTGTAAAGTTGTCACCTTTGTAGAGCAGCTGGGGAAAAGAGAGCACGTTGCCAGATTGTATGCTGAGGCCGTTTACGAAGGCTTCCTGGGAAAAGAAAGAGCCAGGCTATGGAAAACACACCCACAACGCCAAGAAATTTAGTGCTGAGCACAGCATAAGAAAGTGAGACTTAGTGCCAGTTAGCATGGTATGAGTGGGAGGTCTGACTGAGATCAATACTCTGGATATGGAAAGAGCTCTGCAGAGCAGGCCAAAGTCTCAAGAGGGAGGAAGGTGATGTATGAACTGCTTTCTCAAGCACTCAGTCACAGTATAAGGTCAAAGAGACTGCACACAGTTAATATTGAAATAAGGCAAACACATAGCACCTCGACAGGGGCTTGTGAAGGGAACACCATCAGATCATACACAGCTGGGATGATAGACAGGGAAAGCCTAGGATATGGACAGAGTATCTAATATCATTGGTTACAGCACTGGAGGACATTCTACCCATCAGATCAGTGCTGGATCTCTGAAGGAGCACGTTGTCCTATCGAGCTTAAGCTACACTTGTCCACAAACATTCATTCCCTCAACCATCAACACACAGTAGCAACGTGTACCATCTACAAGATGCATTGCAGGAATTCGCCAAGGCTCCTTCGACAGCACCTTCCAAACCCACGACTACTACCATCTTGAAGGACAAGGGCAGCAGATACATGAGAAAACCACCACGTAGAAGTTCCCTTCCAAACCACTCACTATCCTGGCTTGGAAATATATTGCTATTCCTTCACCATAGCTGGGTCAAAATCCTGGAACTCCCTTCCTAACAGCACTATGGGTACACCTTCACCACATGGACTGCAGTGGTTCAAGAAGGTAGCTCACCACCACCACCACCTCCTCCTCCTCCTTCAGGGATGGGCAATAAATGCTGGCCCAGCCAGCGAAGCCCACATCCCATAAATGAATTTTTTTAAAAATGACCTTGTCAATGGAATATCCTGCCCATCCAATGGTATAAAAATTGTTGCAAAAAAATAAATAAATAAAAATAAAAGTGCTTAACCAAGCAGCCTGGGTCAACTACTAGAAGGAAAGATCAGGGGGTTGACAACTCGCTGTTAATTTCTTGTAACACGTTTGCAACTACCGGCATTATTGCTAATGGGTGTAGGGAATTCTGTGACACCAGTCAGGAGTGTGATGAAATGCTCTCCACTTGGCTGGACGAGTGCAGCTCCAACAACACAAGAAGCTCAACACCTTCTACAACAAGGTAAACTGCGTTCTACCGAGCACTTCAAATGAAGCAGCTCAGGCCTTTTTTTGGCATGATGAATTTGTACTGCATGCGGTAGGTTTCAAATATCCCCATATTCACAAACTAAAGATACTGCAGAGCCTCTACAGGTTAGTGTAGGCAGCAAAAGTGGCCCCTTTAAAATCCCAAAGAATCTGTAAATGACCAATCCTGTTGTAGAGGCACACACACAATTTGTCACTGGCACACCTCAGGTAACATTTGGAGCACTCATCTGGAGGTCAGAGCCATGGCAGAGGAGCTAAACTTAGGTCAACCACAAGCCATCCATTGAAATGATTTTGTTTTGAAGATGAGATCAAGAGAAATTTGGAAGGAACACATCATAATTTCCAGCATCCTTCACATTGACCGAAACCTCATGTGTTGTCACGCACAATGTATATTCTGGGTGTAAAAGTCCTTTGGAGGTGCTTTTCTATTTGAGAATGAAACACAACATTGATGGCATTAGTTACGTAGCCTGGACCATAAGTAAGCCAGTGACCTCGTGAGACTGAATGGCCACATCTTGCTACCACTTTGCTGAGGTGACAAATGTGACCAGTTTCCCTGCTCTCCTGTCCCACAGACTCAGGCATTACAGAGATGTCCCAGAGGCCCCCCCATTTCAGAGTCTGTGCTATAAACGTACTTTGGTCAACACCTTCAAACTGGACAGGTGATAAGCTGCTGGTCTTCATGCAGTAGGTGGCAGAGATGACATATACCCCCTATGTTGAGGTATACAATTCTAATGCACATCTCACCAAGGCCCTTGTGATTTTGTTACCTGTACATTGCATTCTATGCAGGGTAGGGCACGGTGTTGGGACATGTTCACGTCCTATGCTGCCCCTTCTCTTTTGTTGCCCCTCCTTCACCATAAAAAAGGCTTTACAACGATTTGCAATGGCTCTTCTGAAGAAACCATTCATGCACCAAGAGCTGGATGTTTGTTTACAAAGTCTGGAAATTGATTTTTGACACCCTTAAGGGCCATGATTGTAGGTGCCCTGCCAGTGTTGACAGCCAAAATACTAATGGTTTGGAAATCAAGTTGAGCATCTCTGGAAACTGTACCCAAATTGTTTTCACTTCCTAATAAGAGTAGAATATTGGCACCAATTCATTTTAGCTCAATGCAATAGACTGCATTCTTTTAAACAATCCAGAAATCAGATGATGTAATAAAGACATGTACCTTTTTATTATTTAATACCCTCCAGACTTCCCCCAGCTTCTTACTCCCCAACACGTGTCCACCGTACTATCAGAAATCCCCCAAAAGCAAAAGATGTTGAGAGGGGTGCTTTGTTTGCCTATTCAAGTTGATGTTCAGAAAATATAGGGAGATCAATTACACGACAAGGACAGATGAACACTCATTGCTGTCAGTGACAGTCTGCTGAGGGAAAGGGGTCCCACATTTGCTTAAATGAACACAAGAACCACTAAAATCAAATCAAGATTTTACAGAGAAAATACTTGCATACTCTGATGAAACTTACTACCACAGAGTAGTAGAACAGATTGCAAACATTTAAGGGGAGCCTGAGGGGAACAGAGAAATACAGGCAGGTGGAAACAGTTCAGAGTGGGAGGGAACTCCTGAGGAGTTTAAAATCAGTGAACAGTTTTGCCAAAGGGCCTCCATTTTAGTGTTGACTCTTTACAATAAGTGACAGCACTTAAACAATTCAGCAGTTTGGGGCATCCTTTTATGGGGAGAGCCTGCACAAAAACACAAGCTGTTGATGTTTACACAACTTCTCACCAATGTCCAGAGCATCAGGAAAATATAAATACTCTCTGGAAATGATCAGCAGCTTCTTGAATCAGGGAACTAATTAAATGCTAAATTAATGAGGATTAATGTGATGAATTCTTGCACCAATGCAGATTCCCATTGATTCTTCAGTGTCTAAAATCATACATTAAAAAAGGCAGCTATTCGACCATTGAGGCTGTGCTGTCTCTTTAAAAGATCCAATTGATCCCATTCCTCTGCTCTCCCCCCAACCCCAGCCATTGTTCCTATTCAAGCTGATGTCCAATTCCTTTAGGGAAATCATTGCATGGGCTTCCAGCATCTTTCCAGGCAGTACATTCTCCACAATGTCTGACCGCATTGGCCTTGTTTTGTTGCAGCCACATTTGCTTCATCCGGATGGAAAGAGAAGAAAAAGCCTGAATGTCACAAGAAGCTTTGGAAAGAGCGGAGAGAGCCGGACATCGAGTGTTAATGTCAGTGGCCGAGCCCGAGCTCTCCACACAGCCTCATCGGACTGAAGACCATTCGGCCCGTTTTTCCCTCCCTGCCTCCCCCTCACTTTCCCCCAAGAGAGTTTCCAGAGTCATAAATTCCCAAACCCTCCCCTCTGGAGGGAAGGGGGGGCTCCGGCGGCGCCTTAAATACCCATTGTCACGTGATGCCGCTCCGGGGCCCTCTCGCGAGGTTTGAGCCGGGTCACGCGGGCGTTGCCGGGGAGACGGGCGGCCGCTCCGGGGCCCTCTCGCGAGGTTTGAGCGGGTCACGCGGCCGTTGCCGGGGAGACGGGCGGCCGCTCCGGGGCCCTCTCGCGAGGTTTGAGCGGGTCACGCGGCCGTTGCCGGGGAGACGGGCGGCCGCTCCGGGGCCCTCTCGCGAGGTTTGAGCGGGTCACGCGGCCGTTGCCGGGGATCGGGAGGCGGCGGTTGGTTTTGGCGGTAAACTGAATGGTGTGCGCGGCGATGGAGAATCAAACGGGAGAGAAAAGGACCGAGGACAAAATATAGAAATAGCGGCGGGGGTGGGGGGGGGGGCGGAGAGAACTCGGGGGGGGGGGGGGGGCGGGCAGAGATCTGGGGGGGAGAGAGAGCTGGGGGGGGAGGAGGGGAGCTGGAGGGAGGAGGGGAGCTCGGGGGGGGGGTACAGCTGGAGGGGGAGGAGGGGAGCTGGGGGGGAGGAGGGGAGCTCGGGGGGGTGTACAGCTGGAGGGGGAGGAGGGGAGCTCGGGGGGGCGTGGCGAAGTGCTGGGGGGGGTACAGCTGGAGGGGGAGGAGGGGAGCTGGGGGGGAGGAGGGGAGGAGGGGAGCTCGGGGGGGCGTGGCGAAGTGCTGGGGGGGAGGAGGGAGCGGGGGAGGGGAGAGCTCGGGGGAGAGGAGGAGGGGAGGGGAGGAGGGGGAGCTCAGGGGGTAGGGGGAGGAGGAGAGCTGGGGGGGGAAGGGGAGCTCGGAGGGGGAGAGAGAGCTCTGCGGGGGGAGGAGAGAGAGTGAGCTCGGGGGGAAGGGGGCGGGGGGGTGGAGAGCTCGGGGGGTTGTGGGAAGAGGGGAGCTTGTTGGGGGGTGTGGGAGGAGGGGAGCTCGGGTGGAGGGGAGGGGATCTTGGGTGGGGCGGGGGGAAGGGGAGCTCGGGGGGGGTGTGGTTGGCGGGGGGGAGAGAGAGCTCGGCGCGGAGGGGGAGGAGAACTCTGGGGGGTGGAGGGAGAGAGGGAGCGCAGGGGGCTGGGAAGGGGAGCTCGGGGTTGGGGGAAGAGAGCTCGGAGGGGAAGACGGGGGTGTGGTGGGGGGGGAGAGAGAACTCCGGGGCGGGAGACTGGGGGGTGGGGGAGGGGGGGAGCAAGTCGGTGGGCGGCGGCGGCGGGGAGGGGGCTGGAGTCACAAGCTATTGGGGAATGAAAGGAAAACCGTCATTAGGAAAATTAGAGTTTGTGGGAGCTGGAAAAAGGCTGGGTGGGCGGAAAGAAACGAGTGGAGGAAAATCCGGGTCCAGCTCAGGGTTCAGAAGCTCATCTTGGGGTCAAGATTTCTTGTCAATAAAGGAGCTCAGATTTCGACAGATGCCAGGGATGGAAACAGTGGTCAGGAAACGGAGTTTCTCCCATGACCCAGGACAGTGGCTCCAACAGGGGGACAAACATCGATGGATGTCCCGCTCATTGTTTCTCTGATCACCATCAGAAAGATCCATTATTATTAGTCGGATCTGCAAGGCTTTCGGACAAAGTAAAATCCCATCGATTTGAACAAAATGTCGACGGCCAGTGGATTAATTTAAAAATGAGGAAGTTAGTGGGAAGGTAAGAAGTCAGCCACATCTATTTTGCTGGGTGGTAGCTGTTGAGCGGGTTCCACGAGAAGCCTGTTAAAGTGGACAGTACGAATAAGCATGTCCGGAGAAAGAGGTCAGCCAAGGCCATTCTCCACTGTCAGCAGCACATTGCATAAAGCAGTTTATCTGTAAAGTGATAGAAGGGAAGAAATAGTTCCAATTTATATCAACCTTACTATAAAGCATTTTGTCTAAATGTGATATGCGATGACACAAAGGCCAACAATTCAAGTATGAACACCGAGCCTGAGGATATCATTGATCCTTTCAGCTTTTCTCTCACTGCCGAGTGACGCAGATTGAAATATATTCATGGGCTGAATCTTCCCCCCCGTCGGGGGTGGGGGGGAGTTGTGCAGGGGCCGGCGTGAACCCAATTGACGCCCCCAATCGAGGGCGAGTTGCCATTTTATGTGGGTGGGCCAATTAAGGCCCGGGCAGCGTGATGCTCGCTCGCAATCGCTGAGAGCTACCTGTGTGGTGGGGGGGGGATTCCCTGAGCCATTCCCTGAGTGGGTGGGGGGACATTCCCCTTGATCTCTCAAGTGCTCTTCCGTATCATTGATTAGCCTTTTAAACACCGCCTGTAACACGTAATGCTGATTCCTCACCTTTCGTAAGTCACCTTCAAACTTTGTCAGACTTTTGGGAAGGTGGGGAATTGGGGCCTGCTTAGGTTCGTCATAGTGTTCCAGGGTATGGTGGAGTGTGTCGGAGGCGTTGACTGAGACCTGACCCCTTTGTTGGACGTACATTATTCACGCTGTGTCTGATAGTAACTGGGAGCCGGGGTTCCCTTGTATCCTGAGCGGGTGTGATGGTTTCCTCTGTGGGTAATTTCTAATATACAACCCTCCGTTCGGTTGTACCCACATTTGTCCAGCACCCCCCCCCGTTCCAACTGGATGGGAGCAAATTGAGGCTACCTTTCCTCCTGCACCCGCTCAGTGATACCCTGTGTATGCCCTCATTCTTGCGTATGGCATGCATATCTATGGGGTAGTACCGGAGGGAGTCATTGTCTCGGATTAACCCAATGTTCTCCACTTGGTACTGAGGGTGTGGGCCCGTGTCTGCTGTGACTGAGGGGATTGCCCATACCTATCACGTTCATTTGGTTTGAGGTGCACTTCTGAATCACCGCATACACCCTGGTCACTCCTTTCAATGTACATGCGTCGATGATGCCTGGGTTCTTGGCCATCCCCCACAACCGGGCACTGTTGATCCAGCCCGGTACCTCCCCCCTTTGGATCTGGCCCAGATTGTGTCTTAATTGCCCGATCAGCCACTGGCCGTAAGCTGGCTTTTTTAGGTGCTGCCCTCTTGTCGTTCCTCCCTTTCTGTTAATTGGCTGGTGGCTTTAGCATGGGTCTCTATAACGTGTACGCTTTCCAATACAGATGCCACACTCTTGCCCCCTAGGGCCGCTGCCGTTTCACCACCCCTCGCTACTCTTATGAGCAAGCTGCCTCATGATCCCTTTAAGATTCGTGACCTCGGAGTTGATTCCTTGAATGTCGAGAGAGTTTACCAGGGAAGTCCCTGTGTTCACCCCTGTCAGTACATTGTTAACTAACTGTCGCGGAAATCGGAGTGAACACTCAGACCCAGGAGGTTTGTCTCGGAAGCCTTTATTAATCGTGATATCACGGAGAGCCCAGTAACATACAAGCACACTCTGAGGAAGCATCAGAGCACACACATATTTATAGTAGAGGTTGTACATATCAAAGAGCTTGAAGGTGATAAGACTGTCTAACTTTCAATGATCAATTACATTGAGAATCATTGTCACACAATTAGTCTATTCTAAGTTTATGACTATACAGGATATTAGGGGAAGCTCACGTACTAATAAAAAGTGAGACAGAGAATAGATAACCATGCTTGACCTTATCTTTAGTGCTAGGCAGTGTACACTCTAGAGAACAGATGACCATTGCTTGATCCTGTCTCCTTGTGTTGGGGGCAGACATCCCAGCCCCGTCTTAATGACTCCAGGAAGCCTGCCCATGACACTCCCTTTCTCCCCTCCTGCTCAATTAGCTGGCAGCTGCAGGTGTACCTGCTAGAACAAAAGAGGGAACAGTGCTGTAGTATTCCACGATGGTGCTAACGAGAGAGGGAACAGTGCTGTAGTATTCCACGATGGTGCTAACGAGAGAGGGAACAGTGCTGTAGTATTCCACGATGGTGCTAACGAGAGAGGGAACAGTGCTGTAGTATTCCACGATGGTGCTAACTGTTTAACCCTTAGTTGACCTGTAGATGTATTTTATTCTTCCACACTAACTCTCTCTTCTGGCGGTGGAAAGCAGGATGTCCCCTGAATCTAGTGGCACCCGTGGCGTCGGCCGCCTGATTAATCACAGCCTTACTCAGTAATTTGTATAGTTTTCGTAGAGGTGCTTGGTTACTGCAATACTCAGGCAGTCGCATACCTGCCAGGTTCACAATTACTTGTACAATTTCATGTTTAAAATTATCATACAAGAGTTCACCGTCCGTATACAGTAGCAGTCCATTCTGTGGCCCAGGGGTCATGTCTGGGCAAGATAGTCTCTTTGGTGTCGTCGCGTCCTGTGATAGCGGGGTGGTGTCGGTCCGGGGATCCGCCGTTGCAGTCAACTCTCCGTGTTTGGCCCTCAAGATCCAATGCCAGGTATCTGTCATTCCCAAGTCCTCCTTGTGAAGGTAAATTGCGAAAAATCTCTCACACACTGTATCTGGACCTGTGCCCCCTTCGCACATGTCCAGGGTCCGTCCGAACCATCGCTGATCTGGAAGCATAGTGGACCCTCATTTTTCCATCGGAGTTCCGTTCCCGAATGCGAGCTCTGCCCTAGGCTCTCACCATCGCTCGTTCCAATGGATAGTTGCGTAAGCCCGGTGCCACACTTGAAGAGCATTGACCTTTCCGTTGTGACATTCACACCTTTCACGCAATATCCGTCGCTGACATTCTTGTAGTATAAGCCCATACCGGCCACTGCTTCACGGTTTACATTCTGTATGCCGGTGGCTGCGATAGCCAGGGCCCTGGTAATGATCATGGACACCCAGCTTTTTTCCATCTTGGCGTGGAGGTTACCCGGTTATTGTTATTTCTGTAATGAAGCACACTGCTGGTGATCACCAGGGTTTAGGTTGGATATAAGAGGCAGCTTTCTCCTTTACGTGCCTCCTTGTGCACAGCCCACGGTGACCCTGCCCGTAGTTGAGGATTCCCCCTTTTGTCTTTCAGATGGCCAGTCCTCCAGATCGGGAATGAATCCTAAACCACTTGGCTAACACAGTACGGACTGCTCGTTGCCCGTTTTCCCCCCGCTGCCTGGTAATTTAGTCTTTCTTACTTACATCATACCTTTTCAGTTGCGACCAGTGTTTCCACCTAGCTTTTCCCTTCATATCGACGCAGGCACGTGAATAATTCCGTACGGTCCAGTCCATTTTGGGGCAAAACCTGGTTGGCTAGGGGTGATTTGAACAAACACCATGTCTCCGACCTCAGCCGGTGGTGACGGGGGTCCCCCTTTTGTCCTCTCTTCTAAATCCCTGATAGCCTGTTGGTCCTTCACTTCCTGTTGTAATTCCTTTAGCTGTCCATCCAATTGCTTAATATCGTTTTTAATTTTATCTCTGATGGGTCCCATATCCTCACTTCCGGTGGCTCTGCCCTCTGGCAAGCGCATTGCCCTCCCGGTCATCCACTCATAAGGGGTTAAACCAGTTGTCCTGTTGGGGGTAGCCCTCAGTCGCATCAATATGCGGGGGAGCACATCCACCCATCCCCTACTAGTTGCTGTGTTTGCCATTGCAATAGCATTTTTTAACGTGCGGTTCATACATTCTTCCATTCCTGAGCTTTGTGGATGGTAAGGTACGTGAAATTTCTGTTTTACTCCGAGCAGCTCACACGTCCTTTTCATAATACTGTCCGTAAAATGCGCTCCTTGATCCGAATCTATCTGTAAAGGGATTCCCCACCTTGGTACTACTTCAAAAGCGAGGATCTTTGTGGCCGTGGTGGCGTTGCAGTCCCTGGTGGGGAAAGCTCTAGTGAACCTCCAGTGCACCTACACCCCCGTAGTTACAATATGCCTCAAACTTCCAATTGCCATATTCATGGGCACTCTCGCCCTTTTCTTGTTTTACTCCAGTCACTGTATTCCAATTAACTGGGGCTTGCCCTAAGACTTGTGCCATTTCTGCTCTAAAGGCTCGGAAATCAGCTTGCTGCTGTGCCTGGTCTGCAGCGATATCATTACACCAGGTTCCGTCCTGATACGCTCGCCGCAGCCGTCCCCAAAACGCCTCAGGTAGTTTTATCCGGACTAACCCGCGAACGTCCCTGTTATGGAGACGGTGGCATTGCCTTATTTCCCTCAATTTTTGCCAAAACGACTCATTCCGTGTCTAGGTTTTAGTTGGGGTAATTTATTTCCAATAGCTTCATAGTGTCGCTAGGTGACAGGGACACATACGTGGTTCTCAGTTGCGCCAGGAACCCCCCGTTATAGCTCTCTGTCCGTGTATTGGCGCCTGGGCCGGCTGCCCATTTTGTGCCGGTACGGCCGCTTGAGCTGGTCTGCCTGGTTGTCCGGACACCGGGGGCACATGCTCTATCTTAATTGGGGCCACGGGTTATGGGGGTGGTGATTCCCAACCTGCTTCCCGTTGTTCCTCATATCCTGCTGCCTGTTGCACCAGCCCGTTCCAATCTATATTATCTGCGTATTGTGCAGCTACTGGTGGCTGTGGTAAAGCTGCCGAAACTGACATGAGATTTTTTGCCGGTACCAGCTCTTCATTTTGGGATTTGTTGGCCAACATTCGATTGACTCGGCCTTTTGGCTAAGATAAAGTGTAGTCGTGAAGCGATGGCTATAACCAGTCGAGCCCCATATGATGGGGTACGTAACACTGTTCGGGTGACGGTGAAGGGCAGCGAAGGAGGAGCACCCATGGATCGGGCCTTCTTCATCAAGCGGATCCTGTTGAAGGCATGTGGATTTGAAGCGGAGGAGATCTACTCCCTGCAAGACTTCCCAAGCGCTGGACATTTCGATGTGACTTTCAAGCGAGTGGCAGCTTGCGTCACGTTCCTGAAGGTGTTCGAGGAGAACAGAGACCAGCCGGAGATGAAGATCCTGACGGTGGAGCCGCTCTTTGCTCCGCCGTTGCAACGGGACCATGTGGTGACGGTGCGTCTCTGTAACCCCTACGACCCTGTCGCCGACGTGTTCACCTTCCTCGCCAGGTACGTCAACAAAGTTGGGAGCTCCAGCGAGGATAGAGACGCCTTCAGGATTTGGACATGCAAACGCCAGGTTAAGGTCACGCTCAAGACCCCGACGGTAAGGGAACCATCTTCCACCCTCCTTCCAGCTTCGCTATCGGGAGAAGCCATGGCTACTTTGTTTACGCTGGGCAACCCAAACTTTGTTGCTCATGCGGCAAGTCTGGTCATGTGGCGGCCAACTGCATCGGCGCCCTCTGCAAGAACTGCAAACAGGAAGGGCACCAGACAAAGGATTGCAAACAGACTAAGAGCTGCAACCTGTGTGGCGAGGCAGCTCACCTCTACAGGACCTGCCCCAAACGCTGCCTCAATTATGCACAGGCAGCCAAAGCCAAAGAGGGGGAAGCAGCAGAAATGCTTCGAGTCACCACTACCAAGGACACTTGCAACACTCCAACCACCATGGCCCCCAGTGAAAACAAGGGGACAAAGGAGGACACAGGGAGAGACAAGGTGGAGGAAAAGATTGAGGCAGCAGACAACCGATCAACAGCACTGCCCCCTGAACCTCCCACTCCTCAGGAGAGCGAATCAATGGAGGAGGAGGAAGCAGCGGAAAATCAGCAGGGGGAGTGGCAGCTGGTGAAGAGAGCCAAAAGGAAGAAGGGACCAAGCCACTTCCCAGACAAGAGGCAAGAGGCGTCTCCCATCCGACACGGATAACAAGGGCAGCTGCTCTTCGGACGAAGAAGTGCCTGGGCGACACCTGCAGAAGAAGCGGCAAAGCTCTAGGGAGTTGGAGGACGAGACACCTGAGCTCCAGAACATTGGAGACAATGAGGAGACCAGCGCACCCCAACTTTGCCCACAACCCGAAGAGGCCAGCGCATCCCAGCCCCAGGAATCTGGGAGCAGTGAGGCGCTCAGCGCACCCCAGCTCCGGGAAGCCGGGAGTAGCAACGCCCCAGAGAGGGAGAGGATTGGAGAAGCTTCTCCAACAGAGGACATTTCAAATCCCATTCTCTGCACGAACCCCAGATGCCACCTGAGCAGAACATTGCCAATGGGGATGTTCAGGACAGTTTCCTCAGCCCATCCAAAGTGAGGCAATTTGTAAACACTATGGGTATGCAGGAGCAGACCAAAGGCCTGGGACTCTCAGAGGCAACAGGTTTGGTAAGAGACTAAATGCTTTAAAATGGGTGTAAAGATGGTATCCATAAATGTGCATAGCATTAAATCAACTACGCGATGTGTAGCGACCTTGGATTACCTTGCCAAGGTCAAAGCTGACCTGTTGTTTCTGCAGGAGTGTGCGATACCGCACCTCAGCTACTACAGACAATGGTCACGGTGGTGGTCGTACGGGCCATCGATCTGATCGGACGGATACGACTCTCGTTCCTCCGGCCTTGGTATTCTGCTGCGGGGAGGCAACTTCACTGTCTCCGAGGTTAAGGAGGTCATGGGTGGGTGCCTCCTCGTAGCAAAAGTAATGTACAAGAATGCTCCACTCCGGTTAATTAACGTGTATGCCCCGGCACAAAAGACCGCCCGGCTGGCGGCTTTTCAGCAGCTCCCACTGCTGTTGGTGACGTCCAGGCCGGTCATTGTGGGCGGTGACTTCAACTGCAACATCGATGCGGCTGGACGATCCGGCAGGGCCGACAGAAGGTTGGACGCTACGTCCAGATCCCCGATGGAAACAGTTAAGGATGCCAAGCTGCACGACGTCTTCAGCAACCCTGCAGACTGAGCACAGCATAGATACACCCGGTCGCGACCAGACGGGTCCATCCGTTTCAGGATAGACTAACTGTTTGTGTCCCGCGCATTCGCAGTCAGATCCACCGATGTCAAGCCGGTGTTCTCTGACCACTGCCTCCTACTGGTTGACTGTCACTTAGAGGAAGACCAGAGGGTGGACAGGGGGGCATGGAAGCTAAACGTGCAACTGCTGACCCCAGAGAACATTGAGGAGCTCAAGAGGGATTACAAAGGTTGGAGAACCATGAAACCCCTCTTTGAGTCCCTGACACATTGGTGGGAAGCGATCAAGGGAAACATCAAGAGGTTTTTCATCGTCAAAGGCACCCAGAAAGCTAGAAAGGAACAGAGGGAAATGTCCCGACTCCTGAAATACATGCAGAATCTGCTCCGGCTGCAGTCGGTGGGGGTCGATGTCAAGGAGGAACTCTAAGAGGTGAAGAGCCAGCAAGCCTAGCCCTTTGCCTCCAAGAACATCTTCCATTCCGGAGCGCGCTCCGTGGAGCAGGATGAGACGTGCTCACGTTTCTTCTTCGAAAAGGTACAGAGAGAGAGCTCTGTGATCAGCAGCCTGAAGGAAGAAGACGGCTCAGTAAAGTCAGCGCAGTCCGACATTTTGAGGATCAGCAAATCGTTTTATGCCGGATTGTATGACGTGAAGCCCACGGGCAGCACGGCCTCCCAGTCCTTCTTGTCCTCTATCACGGAGGTCTTAGTCGACAGTACACGGGAGAGGCTTGACAAACCGCGAACTCCTGACGAACTGACTTAGGCCCTTGAGTCCTTCGAGAAGAGTAAATCTCCCCAGAAGCGACGGCTTGCCGGTGGAGTTGTATTCGGCTCTGTGGGACTGGAAGGGCCCAGACCTACTAGAAGTGTACGAGAGTATGCTCCTGGCCGGCAGCATGTCAGAATCCATGAGGAAAGGCATCATCACCCTCATCTACAAGCACAAGGAAGAAAGGGAGGAAATTAGAATTTGGCGACCCATTTCACTGTTGAATGTGGACTATAAGATTCTGTCCAAGGTCATCGCCAATCGGGTCGAATCCGCTCTGGAATTGGTGATACACCATGACCAGACCTGCACTGTGCCGGGCAGGAAGATCTCTGACAGCCTGGCGCTGCTCAGGGATACGATTGCCTATGTGCAGGATAGGGGTGTGGACATTTGCCTCATCAGCCTGGATCAGGAGAAGGCCTTTGACAGAATATCGCACACCTACGTGGTGGATGTGCTTTCCAAAATGGGGTTTGGGGAGGGAATTCGATATTGGATCCAACTGCTCTACACTAACATCAGTAGCGCAGTCTCAATCAATGGGTGGGAAACAGATAGCTTTCCGATTAAATCTGGAGTCAGGCAGGGCTGACCTCTCTCGCCTGTTCTTTTCGTGTGTTGCATAGAACCCTTGGCCGAGTCCATCAGGAAGGATCCGGGCATAAGAGGAGTGACGATCCCAGGCAGTGGAGGCACTCAGGTAAAAGCCTCCCTGTACATGGACGATGTCGTCGTCTTCTGCTCGGATCCGCTGTCGGTGCGCAGACTGATCCACATTTGCGACCAGTTCGAACTGGCCTCGGGAGCCAAGGTAAATCGTGGGAAGAGCGAGGCCATGTTCTTTGGGAACTGGGCTGACCGATCCTTTGTCCCCTTCACTGTCAGGGCTGACGGCCTGAAGGTGCTGGGGATATGGTTCGGAGGGACCAGGGCATGCGTTAGAAACTGGAAGGAGCGAGTGTCTATGGTGAAAAGGAAACTGGGCATGTGGGAGCGACGCTCCCTCTCCATTGCGGGTAAGAACCTGGTCATCAGGTGTGAGGCACTCTCGCTGTTGCTGTACGTGGCGCAGGTCTGGCCCATTCCACACTCCTGCGTGGTGGCGATCACTCGAGCCATCTTCCGCTTTATCTGGAGGTCGAAAATGGATCGTGTCCGCAGAGACGCGATGTACAAGCCTCTAGATAAAGGGGAAAAAAACGTGCCCAACATCGCCCTCATACTGATGGCCACCTTTGTGTGTGGCTGCATCAAGCGGTGCGTAGACCCTCAGTACGCAAACACCAAGTGTCACTACGTGCTGAGGTTCTACCTGTCCCCGGTGTTGCGAAGGATGGGTCTGGCCACGCTGCCGCGGAACGCTCCAAGTAGTTGGACCGTGCCGTACCACCTGTCCCTGGTGGAAAAATTTATGCAGAAAAACACCTTTGACCACAAGTCCATCAGGCAGTGGTCAGCACGTAACGTCTTAGAGGCCCTGAGGGAAAAGGAGAGGGTGGACCCTGTGGGATGGTTCCCCGAGCAGACTGTCAAAGTCAGGAGTCTCACCCCCTTGGCATGTTGCCCTTGAGGTGGCTGTGGTCGGTATGAGACCGTTGTTCACATCCTTGTAGTTGGTGCCTTTGCAAAGAAGATCTGGAGAGAGATGCAGTGGTTGCTGTCGAGGTTCATCCCGAGCAGTTCTGTGACACAGGACTCTGTGCTCTACGGGCTGTTCCCAGCGACACACACCGAGACAAACATCAACTGCAGCTGGAGGATCATCAACTCGGTGAAAGAGGCGCTTTGGTCTGCCCGAAACTTGTTGGTCTTCCAGCGCAAAGAGTTGTCCCCGACCGAGTGTTGCGGACTGGCACATTCCAAGGCCGAGGACTACGTGCTGAGGGACGCACTAAAGCTTGGGGCAGCTGCTGCAAAAGCGCAATGGGGAAGGGCCGCTGTCTAAGACCTTTCTGCCACAGCGCACCGAGAGACTGGGAACTGTTTAGAGCCCCTCGGGCTGTACAGCTCAAAGTGAAAGCCTGTAAATGATTGTAATATTGTTTGTACTGATGCACCTGGTGATACATTTTGTTAAAGTTGAACCGGATTGTACCCTTGTAATGGTGTTTTTGAAATGGTTTGGAATGTGGTTGAAGATATTTTATGAATAAAGTATATTTTTGCAAAAAAAAAAGGTTCTCCCAGGACGATGCTAGCCCATTGCACTTCGGGTGTGCTGACGCCTGCGATGTCCCCAAATGCGGGATACTCGACTGTAAAATTTGTGGTAGTGGGGGACTGCGTTTGCGCTCTCCCCGATTCACAATTCAAAAAATAGATTTCATCATATCTTTCATTTTCTCTTCTATTTCCTGTCAGCAACCTTTTCTGAAAAAAGAAATATATAACCCCCAATGTGTGCTCTTCAAAATCTATACTGGACTGGTTATTTAGCTTTTTCTTTCCTCCTCGCAAATATTATCCAACCCCCATTCTTTTCCTCCCTGTCATTATCAGCCGACAATTATTCCATCTATGCATCATTTTCGCCAGACCGTTTGTTTCGTGGCCGCCAAATTACTCGCGCCATTTTTAACCCCGCGTTTGCCCACTCAAAAATCTCTCTCAAACAACCCCCATCTAACACCCAACCCACCATCACAACAGTCCCCGCACTCCCAGCACCGCCCCACCCCCTATCTATCTGGACGTCTGTATAAATACAAACTCATATCAGCTATTAACTCATATGCATTCACCATTTTAAACATGTAGCAGCGACCCCTCACTATTTCAAACATGAACAAGCACCCTGTCCCCATGTTCATTCTAATTATCCCCCTCCGAAACGAACAGCAGCCTCCCACCCCCTCTGTATAATCTCCCCCTTAATCAGCCCCCTGTGTGACTCCTACCTTCTGAAACTCCTGCCCCCTCTCCTCATGTGTAAAAGTCTTTCCCTGCCCCTTCTGCAGCTCACTTGCCCTGCTGTAGGCCCATCAATTCACCTGTGATTATTCCTTGAAGGCTTAAATAGCGCAAAGCGAAGAAATAAACAGAAAGAAAACTGGAGAAAGGCAGATAGAAATCTAAACCCTCAGTAAAATGACCACCGGGAATCCCGTTTAACCGTCAGAATGATCGCACAGCCCAAAATACACGCATTGTCCCTGAATTATAACAAGATTTTAGGCAGCTTCACTTTAGGACTTTTCATTTCCTCTTGTGGGGCTCCTGTTCCTCACACACTGGAGGCTAACATGTAAGTTTTAGATTGCAAGGCTGGGCTACTTTAACCCCAGGATTTTCTTTTTGAAACTCCAGGCCCACAGTCCAACAGGAACTGGTTAACCGGAGCCACCGAAAACCAGGGTCCCGGAGAGGAAATTAAATCTCAGGGTAAGAAACGGACACAAACTCACGTGGGCCCATGGGGCACGGCCTTGGAGAAGGTCTCAGGAAACTCCTGAAGAAGAAGAGTCCTTGTCCCAGTCTGGATCTTCAGATTGCAGGTTTCAAAATAAAAATTCTTTGAGGGGTGGGGGAGAAAATTAATTCCATTAAAACAGAGAGCAAAGAACATTTTCAAACAAAATAACGCAAGAGCCAATGATTCACTCTCAGTTACAACTCAGCAACATCCAAATACAAACAAGTCAAAGAGTTATAAAGCAGATTGAGACAGAGGGAACACACACGCACATTAAACCAGAGTGGGGACTAGCTCCGCACTCTGGAGGCGGTTTTCGGATTGGGTTCCTAGCCAGGTATATCCTGAATGAGCAGTTTGCAGACTCCACCCCTGGCATGTTGGGATGTCTCTCAATCTGCTCCCCAGGAGGCCTGTCCATTGATATGTTAATCCCAGGGCAGGACAACTTTCTGATTCTTCCTGTCCTTTGACGTGTTCATCCCAGGAAAACAATGTTTCAGCCATTTTCTGGTTAAGGTTAAAACTTTAACTCATCTTGTCGGGAATGTCACTGCAGTTCGAAATATCAAACACTAAACCCCCAACACAAGACTGTGCAAAGCATGTGGATTGTTACTGAGATTCCGTCTGTGATTTTTAGTGATGTCAGTGTGGATTGTGTAATCTGTGTGTGTGTGAGTGTTGCTGGTCCCATAATGTAACGCAAATGTCTCCTCGCAGCCTCTCAGTACGCCACTCATGGTCTCCTGGTACTTTTTGGATTGTCTGGAGAAGACATTGAAAGAATTAGAGTTAAACAATGCTAACACTAGCTGCACTGCGACGAGTATATGAGAGCTTATTCTTATCCAGGGGTGTATGTCCGCATTCAGCCCCCATTCCCACACTTGCTCCCACCATGTCGGATCTCTCAAGTGCTCTTCCATATCATTGATTAGCCTTTTACACACCGCCTGTAACACGTAATGCTGATTCCTCACCTTTCGTAAGACACCTTTCAACTTTGTCAGACTTTCGGGAAGGTTGGGAATTGGGGCCTGCTTAGGTTCGTCATAGTGTTCCAGGGCATGGTGGAGTGTGTCGGAGGGGTTGACTGAGACCTGACCCCTTTGTTGGACGTACATCATTCACGCGTGTCTGATAGTAACTGGGAGCCGGGGTTCCCTTGTATCCTGAGCGGGTGTGATGGTTTTCTCTGTGGGTAATTTCTAATATACAACCCTCCGTTCGGTTGTACCCGCATTTGTCCAGCACCCCCCCCCCCCGTTCCAACTGGATGGGAGCTAATTGTGAGGCTACCTTTCCTCCTGCACCCGCTCAGTGATTCCCCGTGTATGCCCTGATTCTTGCATATGGCATGCATATCTATGGGGTAGTACCGGAGGGAGTCATTGTCTCAGATTAACCCAATGTTCTCCACTTGGTACTGAGGGTGTGGGCCCGTGTCTGCTGTGACTGAGGGGATTGCCCATACCTATCACGTTCATTTGGTTTGAGGTGCACTTCTGAATCACCGCATACACCCTGGTCACTCCTTTCAATGTACATGCGTCGATGACGCCTGGGTTCTTGTCCATCCCCCACAACCGGGCACTGTTGATCCAGCCCGGTACCTCCCCACTTTGGATCTGGCCCAGATTGTGTCTTAATTGCCCGATCATCCACCGGCCGTAAGCTGGCTTTTTTGGGTGCTGTCCTCTTGTCGTTCCTCCCTTTCTGTTAATTGGCTGGTGGCTTTAGCATGGGTCTCTATAACGTGTACGCTTTCCAATACAGATGCCACACTCTTGCCCCCTAGGGCCGCTGCCGTTTCACCACCCCTCGCTACTCTTATGAGCAAGCTGCCTCATGATCCCTTTAAGATTCGTGACCTCGGAGTTGATTCCTTGAATGTCGAGAGAGTTTACCAGGGAAGTCCCTGTGTTCACCCTTGTCAGTACATTGTTAACTAACTCTCTCTTCTGGTGGTGCCCTGAATCTAGTGGCTCCCGTGGCGTCGGCCGCCTGATTAATCACAGCCTTACTCAGTAATTTGTACAGTTTTCGTAGGGGCGCTTGGTTTCTGCAATACTCTGGCAGTCGCATACCTGCCAGGTTCACAATTACCTGTACAATTTCATGTTTAACATTATCATACAAGAGTTCACCGTCCGTATACAGTACCAGTCCATTCTGTGGCCCAGGGGTCATGTCTGGGCAAGATAGTCTCTGTGGTGTCGTCGTGTCCTGTGATAGCAGGGTGGTGTCGGTCCGGGGGTCCGCCGTTGCAGTCAACTCTCCGTGTTTGGCCCTCAAGATCCAATGCCAGGTATCTGTCATTCCCAAGTCTTCCTCCCCGGGACAGTGACCCCAGTTGTTGTTCTCCTGGGGTGTGAAGGTAAATTGCGAAAAATCTCTCACACACTGTAGCTTTCTCCTTTACGTCCCTCCTTGTGCACAGCCCACGGTGACCCTCCCCGTAGTTGAGGATTCCCCCTTTTGTCTTTCAGATGGCCAGTCCTCCAGATCGGGAATGAATCCTAAACCACTTGGCCTACACAGTACGGACTGCTCGTTGCCCGTTTTCCCCCCGCTGCCTGGTAATTTAGTCTTTCTTACTTACATCATACCTTTTCAGTTGCGACCAGTGTTTCCACCTAGCTTTTCCCTTCATATCGGCGCAGGCACGTGAATAATTCCGTACGGTCCAGTCCATTTTGGGGCAAAACCTGGTTGGCTAGGGGTGATTTGAACAAACACCATGTCTCCGACCTCAGCCGGTGGTGACGGGGGTCCCCCTTTTGTCCTCTCTTCTAAATCCCTGATAGCCTGTTGGTCCTTCACTTCCTGTTGTAATTCCTTTAGCTGTCCATCCAATTGCTTAATATCGTTTTTAATTTTATCTCTGATGGGTCCCATATCCTCACTTCCGGTGGCTCTGCCCTCTGGCAAGCGCATCGCCCTCCCGGTCAGCAACTCATAAAGGGGTTTATCTTAAATCCAGCATTTTTCAGTGTCCTTATGACTATCAGAGGAGAGCTCCGATGTGGCCCCTTTCCGATTCTGACGCTATTAGGATATCATCTGCATATTATAAGATTGTACTGTTGTTAGACTCTACGTCGCACGGACTCAGCTTCTCACTCGTGACCCGATGGAAGATGTTGGGGCTGTTGTGGAATCCCTGTGGGAGCCTCGCCCATGTTCACCGTCTCCCTCCCACTGTGAAAGCGAATTTATCTTGGGATTCCTGGTCCAGTGGTATCGACCAAAATCCATTGGCTACATCTAACACTGTAAATATTTTATGTTCGGGTTTTTACAATTAAAGCACACCTCGGGTTTAGGAACGGCTGCTGCAGTGGCCACCATTTCAGTGGGGTCTGTAACCTCACTGCCGACACCTTTATCTTAGTTTTCCCTATGTGGTTATCTACCCCGGTGGCCCATCTTCCTCGATCATATGTGTTCTTGTCTACTAGCCCGGGCCCGGTGTCTAGGATCGCCTGGTGGGCCCGGTGTCTAGGATCGCCTGGTGGGCCCGGTGTTTAGGATCGCCTGGTGGGCCCAGGCCTGGTGTTTAGGATTGCCTGGTGGGCCAGGCTAAGGCCATCCTTGTACAATTGCATAATCTGTACATCGTCTCGGTTCAGCGCAGCACCTACAACCCTGTAGTTACAATATGCCTCAAATCTCCGATTGCCATATTCATGGGCACTCTCGCCCTTTTCTTGTTTTACTCCAGTCACTGTATTCCAATTAACTGGGGCTTGCCCTAAGTCTTGTGCCATTTCTGCTCTAAAGGCTCGGAAATCAGCTTGCTGCTGTGCCTGGTCTGCCTGGTTGTCCGGGCACCAGGGGCACATGCTCTATCTTAATTGGGGCCACGGGTTACGGGGGTGGTGATTCCCAACCCGCTTCCCGTTGTTCCTCATATCCTGCTGCTTGTTCCACCAGCCCGTTCCAATCTACATTATCTGCGTATTGTGCAGCTACTGGTGGCTGTGGTAAAGCTGCCGAAACTGACATGAGATTTTTTGCCTGGACCAGCTCTTCATTTTGGGATTTGTTGGCCAACATTCGATTTACTTTCTTACTTAACTCTACGTGTTGTCTTAACATTAGGATCCAGGCTTCATCATCTTTGTCTTATTTCTGATTATCCCACCATTTTCTCTGATCAGCGGGTGAGTCAAATGAGTTCCAATTGTTCTTTATCATTTTGCCTATCGATTTCTTATTTTTGTCAGCTCAATGCTGTGTCAAGGATCCCTCTGGTCCCCACTCGAGTTTGTCACCACTGGCCATCTCTGGGTAAGACGGTCGGGGTATAGTTGTTGTCAGCGGTATGGTTCTTACCCTGGGTCCTTTCTGACCGAACTCGTTACTTGCGGCTAATACCGGATGTAATTATAACAATCTATAAGACAAGCGAACTACCCCACCCTTACCACCCCTTGAACTATTGCCTGGAGCCCAGGTTTCTGATACGTGGGGCGCCTGACGGTTCCTGGATCGGGACGGAGTCGGATTTAGTATGAATAAAAATGAATTCACACTGACTCATCCCATTTCCCCGTCGGTGTCCTGCATCCTTCGGGCCCTGCTCGCAGCACCAATTGAAAGGTCCGAGGAATACTCTGGGACAAAATTTCAACACTCGGAGTCCAGATGCAATATTCAAGTGGTTCCTGTATTACACATGCAGGGAGAAAATGCTGGGAAATTCGGGCGCTTCTCCACCGAGGATGAAATGAGCACAGTTTATATATCTTTTACTATCAGTTACAACTTAATGGTATTCGTTAGACAAAGGCCACAGCACAATGACCCCCCCCCCGGTGGGCTGATAATTGTGTTCTTGTACAGTGATTGCAGTGCAGGGACTGGGCATTGTCCTTTTGAAGATTGCTATCAGACGGTGCGAAATGGGCTTCCCCATCTCTTGATTGAGTTATCCCGTGTCCCCGCCCGTGTGTCTCCCATTTCCTAACTGCAAATTTACAGCTGAGCCCTTTGTACAAGTTTATAGCTTTCATGTAAGGCTGCGACTGTTTGTGTATGCTTTGGTGCCTTAGCTGCTGGTCCTGGCTAGTACTTTAAAATAAATCCAAATTTTCTGCATCTTCAACGTCGATGTCCTTTTGAAGTTCAAGACTATGCTCATCACAGTTGACAACATTTTGAATCTTTGTATCAACTGCAAATGTTGAAGTCGTGCCCTGCAAACCACAGTCTAGAGCATTAATATATATCAGAAAGAGCAAGGGCCCCACAACTGACCCCTGAGGAACCCCACTACAAACCTTCCTCCAATCTGGAAAACAACCATTTATCACTACTGTTTCCTGTCACTCAACCAATTTCTTATCCAAGTGCCTACTTTCCCTTTTATTCCAGGAGCTAGAATTTTGCTCACAAGTCTGTTGTGTGGCACTGTCTCAAATGCCTTTTGAAAATCCATATACACCACATCAACAGCATTTCCTTCATCAGCCTTCTCTGTTACCTCCGCAAAACTCCAAGTTAGTTCAACATGATTTTCCCTTGATGAAGCCATGCTGACTTTCCTTAATTATCCTGCACTTGTCTAGGTGATTATTGATTTTATCCGGTACTATAGTTTCCAGAAGTTTCCCTACCACTGAGGTCAAACTGACTGGTCTGTAGTTGCCAGCTTTATCCTTGCAACCCTTTTTGAACAAGGGTGTAACATTCACAATTCTCCAGTCCTCTGGCACCTCGCCGGTGTCTAAGGAAGACTGGAAGACTCGGATGCATCTCATCCGGTCCTGGTACCTTATCTGTTTTAAGTAAAGATAGCCTTTCCAACACCACCTTCCTATCAATTGTAAATTCTTCTACTGTACCAGTTACCTCCTCTCTCACCTCGGCCTGGGTAGCATCGTCTTCCTTTGTAAAGACAGACGTTACTTGTTCAATACCTCCACTATTTCTCCAGCCTCCACGTGCAAGTCCCGTTTGTTGTCCCTAATCCGCCCTACCCTTTCTTTTACCAACCTTTCTTTTTATATACATGTTGATAGAAGACCTTGAAATTCCCTTTTATGTTCGCTGGAAGCTTCTTTTCAGGCTCTCTCCTTGCTTTTCTTATTAGTTTCTTCACTTCCCTTTTGGTCTTTCTATATTTAGCCTGATTGTCGATTGTAGTTTCCACCTGACATATGTGCACTCCTTCCATTTCAACCTCACCTCCATCTCTCATCATCCAGGGGCGTTCTGGATTTATTTGTCCGACCTTTCCCTGCAAGGGAATATACCTTGACATTGTCTACAATACTTTCTCTCTGAACATGGTCCATTGTTCAGCCACTGTCTTTTCCGCCAACATTCGATTCCAACTCACTTGACTCAGGTGCATTGTCATCTCATCGAAGTTGTCTTTCCCCCAATTAATTATCCCTGCTCTGGATTGTTCTCTGTCCTTTTCCATGGGCAATCTAAACCTTATGATACAATGATCACCGTCCCCTCGAGGCTCTCCCAGTGATATTTGACCACTTGGGCCAACTCATTGCCCAGAAGCAGGTCCAGCAGTGCCTGCCCTCTGGTTGGATTGGAAAGATGCTGCCGCCGAAAATGATCTTAAGCACATTCCAGGAACTCTGGCCCCTCTTGTCCCTTTGCACTATTCCTATCCCAGTGTGAATTTGAATAGTTGAAGTCCCCCATTACGATTACTCTATAATTCTTGCACCTCTATGAAATTACTTTGCAAATTTATCTCTCCACATCCCTTCCACTAGTTGGCGATCTATATACTACACTGATCAATGTCATTGCAACTTTTTCATTCCTTAGCTCTAGCCAGAGAGATCCTGTCCTTGACCCCTCTGGGACATCCTCTCTTTCCAGTACTGTAAAGCCACCTTTAACCAATATCGCCGCTCCCATCCACCCCCGGCCGTTTCCCCCCTTTCCTGTCTCTCCCAAACACCGAGAATATTTAATGCCCAGTCCTGCCCTTCTTTGAGCCAAACCTGTCGCATCGTGGCCCTGCCTGCTGTTTTGGGAACTCTGGCCATCATGTCAGGGTTAGGTTCCCCTCTGGAACTGGTGCTTTCCCCTCTGGATAGCTAGCTGTGTGCCTGCCGTCAGCATTGCTGACCTGGGCTTGTGGATTACTGGATGTCAGCTTTGCCTCAGCTCCTACATCTGGTTCATCTGCTGCTTATGCCTTTGTCACCAGAATCCTTTTCGACACATGGAGAATTTGTGCCACACAGTACTGCTTCTGGCAGCTGGAGATTCGCACGGTTTCCCTTCTCGGCAATGACAGTGTACAGCTTGGGGTAAAATGGTGTATCCGTTCTCCCTCAGATTCTTTTGTCTCAGCAGTATTTGATCAGACTGTCTCGTGCCCCCCCACCGCCCGCCTTCAGTGGTCTCCATAAAGCTTTGCAGCAGCCTCTGCATTTTTTCAGCATCATGATCTCAGACCTCCTGATCTACACTGATCTCCCTCAGCTCTGGCATCTTGCTGTTGCTTTGTATCCAAGTAGCAGCTCAGCTGGTCTCTTCCTGTTGTGTGTGTCTGTGTGGAGTTGTTCAGTACATGGCCACTAAGTTTTTTCAGGGTTTTAACCTCCAAATCCACTCACCCAATATTAGTTTGTTCTTTTGAGACTTTAACCATTCAGGCAACAGAACACAATCTAGTAATGTAACTCAGGAACGTTTATTAAGCACCAAAAATAAGAATTAACCAATTAGGCAGTGAATTTACTGACTTAATACAGTTTTTACTTCTCCATTCAAGCTAGGCTCACTTGCTCTCTCTCTCTCCCGTCTCTCTCCCCCTCCCCCCTCTCTTTCTCCCTCTCTCTCCCCCTCCCCCCTCTCTCTCTCCCTCTCTCTCCCCCTCCTTCCCCCTTTCCCTCTCTCTCCCCCTCCCCCCCCCTCTCTCTCTCTTTCTCCCTCTCTCTCCCCCTCCCCCCTCTCTCTCTCCCTCTCTCTCCCCCTCCTTCCCCCTCTCCCTCTCTCTCCCCCTCCCCCCTCTCTCTTTCTCCCGTCTCTCTCCCCCTCCCCCCTCTCTCCCTCTCTCTCACTCCCCCTCCCCCCCTCTCTCTCTCTCTCCCCCTCCCCCCACCTTTTCTCTATCAGTTCTGTGGTCTTCTGCTCCCAGTTCAATCTTCAAATTCATAGTGCCTGACAGCTTAAAGCTGGTGCTTTTAACTCTTTCCAAAGTACAACCCATGTGCACGATGAGTTCTATTTTTGGATTATGTTAGGAGAGTGTGGTGCCCAACACTACTGATTAACATTTAGACTCATTCACCTAAATGTTACAAATTAATTTTTAAAATAGTGAAAGTGCAAATTGGTACATAGCGTCATAGAAATTACAAAGTTACAGAAAGTACAAACAGTCTACACAAATGCATATATCAGTGCATAGAGATTACTGCTGTATTAAACTTAAGGTAACAAGGTTACCTTGAGGTCACCCCACCAGCCTCTGCATTCGAAGGATCATCCTCCGCCATTTCCGCCAACTCCAGCATGATGCCACCACCAAACACATCTTCCCTTCACCCCCCCGGTGGCATTCCGCAGGGATCGTTCCCTCCGAGACACCCTGATCCACTCCTCCATCAGCCCCAACACCTCAACCCCCTCCCACAGCACCTTCCCATGCATCCGCAGAAGGTGCAACACCTGTCCCTTTACTTCCCCTCTCCTCACCGTCCAAGGGCCCATACACTCCTTTCAAGTGAAGCAGCATTTCACTTGCACTTCCCTCAATTTAGTCTACTGCATTCACTTCTCCCAATGGGAGAGACCAAACGCAGACTGGGTGACAGCTTGGAGGAACACCTCCGGCCTGTCTGCAAGTATGACCCAGACCTCCCTGTCGCTTGCCATTTCAACACTCCACCCTGCTCTCATGCCCGTCCTTGGCTTGCTGCATTGTTCCAGTGAAGCTCAACGCAAACTGGAGGAACAGCACCTCATCTTCCGACCAGGTACTTTACAGCCTTCCGGACTGAATATTGAGTTCAACAACTTTAGATCATGAACTCTCTCCTCCATCCCCACCCCCTTTCCGATTCCCCTTTTTCCAGTAATTTATATGTATTTTTCTTTTCCCACCTATTTCTATTATTTTTCAATGTATTTCCATCCATTGTTTTATCTCTACCTTTTAGCCTATTTCGATCCCTTCCCCCCACCCCACCCCCACTAGGGCTATCTGTACCTTGCTCGTCCTGCTTTCTACCCTTAATGTCACCATTAGCATATTTCTTAGCTAATATCACCACCGTGAACACCTCTTTGGCCTTTTGTCTATGACATCTTTTGGCAATCTCCACCTATCACTGGTCCTTTATCCAGCTCTACCTGTCCCACCTCCCCTTAAACCAGCTTATATTTCACTTCTTTTCTATTTTTTCTTAGTTCTGGTGAAGAGTCATACAGACTTGAAACGCTAACTGTGCTCCTCTCCGCAGATGCTGTCAGACCTGCTGAGTTCCTCCAGGTATTTTTGTTTTTGTTTTGGATTTCCAGCATCTGCAATTTTTTGCTTTTATCTTAAGGTAACAAGGTACAGGTACAAGATATAGACTAATATATCACAGGTTCATAAAGAATAAAAGTCACAGGAACTACACAGCTACAAAAACCGATTACAGAACTTCACTAAATTTACAGAGACGAGGATGGTTATATATTTACAACACTCCCAGTTTAAAAAGACTAAGCTGGTTCTGATTAATTGTTTAGAACCTTGCAGTTGTTTTACTTCACACAATAAACCTTTTAAATTTCTTCATTTAAATTTTGAAATGCAATCTGAATTTCAATTGCTAGGAAGCACAATGACGCTACATTCTAATCGAATCAACATTGACTGACTTCAGAGCACTGGCTTGGGGCCGTGTGGTGTGTCCACTCGATCAAGTGTGGATCTGACTTTTAACAAGGGCCTAGTCATGTGATGCACTAATGTCCTGTATTGACTACAATTCAGCAAAGTCATGTTGGGTTAATTGATGAACATACTTCGATTGGTTGATCACTAAACATAACTGAACTACAAGCTAATTATTAAAGCTAAACTTTCTACAAATCCCCACCCTGAGGATAAAAGGCTTCAGCATTTGATGGCTCACATAACAATTCTGTCCCTGCTTTTTGGAGCAGCCCAGCTCAAATCAGTTGTGCCTCTCTGAAGTCTCCGGGTGAGGTGTTTGTTTTTTTGATTGATGGGATGTGGGTGTCGCTGGCTCGGCCAACATTTATTGCCCATCCCTAATCGCGTTTAGCTGGACTTTTCACAAACCTTCACTCCCTCCACCACCGATGCACAGTAGCAGCAGTGTGTACCATCCCCAAGATGCACTGCAAAAATTCACCAAGGCTCCTTGTACTGCACCTTCCAAACCCACCACCGCTACCACCTAGAAGGAGAAGGGTAGCAGACACATGGAATCACCACCACCTGGAAGCTCCCATTCAAGCCCCTCACCATCCTGACTGGGAAATATATCACCTTTCCTTCACTGTCACTGGGTCAAAACCCTGGAACTCCCTCCCTAACAGTGCTATGGATGCACCTACACCACATAGACTGAAGCAGTTCAAGAAGGCAGCTCACCATCACCTTCTCAAGGGTAACTAGGGATGGGCAATAGATGCTGGTCTAGGCAGTGATGTCCACACCCACGAATAAGTCTTCACCCCTTTGTAGTGCCAGGTTAGGCCGCATTCACTGAGCTACGATGATCTGTGAGACCCTCTGGGGATTGGACTGGAGCGTTCTGCCAGATCTGTCGAGGCTTCAGAATCGCATCTTCAAGATGCCAATATTCTCCTCTACCAACGTGCAGGTAGCGGTATGAGGCTCACTAACTTAACTGTTTAATTGATGTCTAGATGTCTTCTAGAGTTCTTATCTGCCTGTGCTTGGTACAAGTTAATTTTAAAAAATGGTGAAAGTACAGAGTGACACGTTGCCTTACAGAAATTACAAAGTTACAGAAGGTACATACAGTCTACAGAAATACATATAGGCCAGACTTTTCACCTGGGCGGGCGTGCGCCCGACTTGAACAAGTGTAAAATGACGGGCGATGGCGGCGGGCGAGTGTCCTGGTGTCATCGCGCACTCGTGCGATATTTCGCTCGGCGGACCCACGCAGAAGTCGGAGCCGCGCCTGCCATTGATAAAGAGGCCAGTTAAGGCCCTTAGCAACTCAGCTGATGCCGATTGAATGTTCCCCGTGCGACTTGTCAGTCCTTGCACAGGCAGGTGGGCAGCCCACAATTCGCTAAACCTCATCCA
>NW_027597108.1:0-101551 GCF_964194155.1 Cetorhinus maximus
CCCACCCCCTCTCACTCTCCCCGCCCCCTCTCACTCTCCCCGCCCCCTCTCACTCTCCCGCCCCCTCTCCCTCTCCCTGCCCTCTCTCCCTCTCCCCGCCCACTCTCACTCTCCCCGCCCCGTATCCCTTTCCCCGCCCCCTCTCACTCTCCCCACCCCCTCTCCCTCTCCCCGCCCCCTATTACTCTCCCCGCCCCCTCTCACTCTCCCCGCCCCCTCTCACTCTCCCCGCCCCCTCTCACTCTCCCCGCCCCCTCTCACTCTCCCCGCCCCCTCTCCCTCTCCCCGCCCACTCTCCCTCTCCCCGCCCACTCTCACTCTCCCCGCCCCCTATCCCTTTCCCCGCCCCCTCTCACTCTCCACGCACCCTCTCACTCTTCCCACCCCCTCTCCCTCTCCCCGCCCCTATTACTCTCCCCAACCCCTCTCACTCTCCCCGCCCCCTCTCACACTTCCCACCCCCTCTCCCTCTCTCCACACGCCTCTCACTCACCCCGCCCCCTCTCAATCTGTCCGCACCCTCTCACGATCTCCGCCCCCTCTCACCCTCCCTGCCCCCCTCTCCCTCTCCCAGCTCCCTAACCCTATCTCTGCCCCCTCTCCATATCCCCGACCCCTCTCACTCTCCCCGCCCCCTTTCACTCTCCCCGCCCCATCTCCATCTCCCCGCTCCCTCTCACACTCCCCGCCCTCTCTCACTCTCCACGCCCCATCTCCATCTCCCCGCCCCCACTCACTCTCCCTCCCCCGCCCCCTCTCACCCTCTCCGCCAAATCTCCCTCTCCCCGCCCCCTCTCAGATTCCCCGACCCCTCACCCTCTCCCCGCCCCCTCTGAATCTCCCTGCCCCTTCTCACTCTCCCGACCCCCTCTCCTTCTCCCCGCCCCCTCTCCTTCTCCCCGCCCCCTCTCACTCTCTCCGCGCCCTCTCCGTCTCCCCGCCCCTTTCACTCTCCCTGCCTCCGCTCCCTCTCCCCACCCCCTCTCACTCTCCCCTCCCCGTCTCCCCGCCCCTTTCACTCTCCCTGCCTCCGCTCCCTCTCCCCTCCCCCTCTGACTCTCCGCGCCTCCACTCCCTCTCCCCGCCCCTCTCCTCACCCCGTCTCGCTCTGACCGCCCCCTCTCACTCTCTCCGGCCCATCCCACGCTCCCCGCTCCCTCACACTCTCCCCGCTCCCTCTCACTCTCCCCGCCCCCTATCCCTCTAGCCACACCCTTTCACCCTCCCCGCCCCCTCTCCCTCTCCCCGCCCCCTCTCACTCACCCCGCCACATCTCACTCTCCCCACCCACTCTCACACTCGCCGCCCTCTCTCCACCTCCCCGCCCTCTCTCCCTCTCCCCGCCCACTCTCCCTCTCCCCGTCCCCTTTCAATCTCCCCGCCCCTTCTCACTCTCCCCACCCCCTCTCCATCTCCCACCCCCACTGACTCTGCCTCCCCCTCTCACTCTCTCCGCCCCCTCTCCCTCTCCCCGCCCCCTCTCCATTTCCCCGCCCCCTTTCACTCTCCCCACCCCCTCTCCCTCTCCCCGCCCCCTCTCCATTTCCCCGCCCCCTTTCACTCTCCCCAGCCCCTCTCCCTCTCCCCGCCCCTCTCCATCTCCCCGCCTCCTCTTGCTCTCCCCACCTCCTCTCCCCCTCCGCGCCCCCTCTCCTCACCCCCTCACACTCTCTCCGCCCCCTCTCACTCTCCCTGCTCCGTCTCCTTCTCCCCGCCACCACTAACTCTCCGTCCCCCCGCCCCCTGTCACTCTCACCACACCCTCTCGCTCTCCCCGCCCCTTCTCTCTCTCCCCGACTCCTTTCTCTCTCCCTGCCCCCTCTCTCTCTCCCCGTGCCCTTTCATTCTCCCCGCCCCCTCTCTCTCTCCCCGCCTCCTTTCCCTCTCCATGCCCCCTCTCCTCACCCCCTCTCATTCCCACCGCCCCCTCTCACTCTCCCCACCCCCTCTCCCGGTCCCCGCCCCCTCTCCCTGTCCCCGCCCCCTGTCCCTCTCCCCGCTCCCTCTCACTCTCCCCGGCCCCTCTCAATCTCCCAGCCTCCTCTCCCTCTCCCCACCCCCTCTCCCGGTCCCCGCCCCCTCTCCCTGTCCCCGCCCCCTCTCCCTGTCCCCGCCCCCGTCCCTCTCCCCGCTCCCTCTCACTCTCCCCGGCCCCTCTCAATCTCCCAGCCCCCTCTCCCTCTCCCCGCCCCCTCTCCTCACCCCCCTCCCTCTCCCCGCCCACTCTCCCTCTCCTTGCCCCCTCTCACTCTCCCTCCCCCCGACCCCTCTCACGCTCTCCGCCCCCTCTCCATCTCCCCACCCATTCTCTCTCCCCCCGCCGCCTTTCACTCTCCATGCCCCCTCTCCCTCTCCCTCTCCCCGCCACCTTTCACTCTTCCCGCCCCCTCTCCCCGCCTCCTTTCCCTCTCCCCGCCCCCTCTCCTCACCCACTCTCACTCTCAAAGCCTTCTCTCCCTCTCCCCGCACCCTCTCACACTCTCCGCCACCTCTCCCTCTCCGCGCACCCTCTCAATCTCCCATCCACAACTCTTCTCACTCTGTCCGCCACGTCTCACTCTCCCCGCCCCCTCTCCCTCTCCTCGCAACATCTCAATCTCCCCGCCCCCTCTCCCTCTCCTTGCACCCTCTCACTCTCTCACTCTCGCCGCTCCCTCTCCCTCTCTCCGCCCCCTCCCCCTCTCCTCGCAACATCTCACTCTCCCCGTCCCCTCTCCCTCTCCTCAACACCTCTCACTCTCTCCGCACTCCTCACACTCGCCGACCCCTCTCCCTCTCCTCACCCCCTCTCCCTCTCCCCGCCCCCTCTCACACTCCTCGCCCCCTCTCCATCTCCCCGCCCCCACTCACTCTCCCTCCCCCCGCCCCCTCTCACGCTCTCTGCCCCCTCTCCCTCTCCCCGCCACCTGTTCCTCACCCCGCCCTCTCTCCCTCTACCCACCCACTTTCACTCTCCACGCCCCCTCTCGCACTCCCCACCCCCTCTCAATCTCCCCGCCCCCTCCCTCTACCCACCCACTTTCACTCTCCCAGACACTTCTCCCTCTCCCCGCCCCCTCTCACACTCCCCACCCCCTCTCCCTCTCCCCGCCCACTCTCCCTCTACCCTCCCACTTTCACTCTCCACGCCCCCTATCCCACTGCCCGACCCCTCTCACTCTCAACGCCCCTTCTCGCTCTCCCCACCCACTCTCTCTCCCCGCCCCCTTTCACTCTCCCTGCCCCCCTCCCTCTCTCCGCCCATTCTCACTCTCGCCGCCCCCTCTCCAACTCCACGCCTACTCTCACTCTCCCCACGCACTCTCCCTCTACCCGCTCCCTCTCCCTCTCCCCGCACCCTCTCTCTCTCCCCGCCCCCTTTCCCTCTCCCCGCCACCTCTCACTCTCCCCGCCCCCTCTCACTCTCCCCGCCCCCTCTCACTCTCCCCGCCCCCTCTCACTCTCCCCGCCCCCTCTCACTCTCCCCGCCCCCTCTCCCTCTCCCTGCCCCCCCTCCCTCTCACCGCCCCCTCCCTCTCCCCACCCACTCTCCCTCTCCCCGCCCACTATCCCTCTCCCCGCCCCCTCTCACTCTCCCCGTCCCCTCTCACTCTCCCCGCCCCCTCTCCCTCTGCCCGCCCCCTCTCACACTTCCCACCCCCTCTCCATCTCTCCGCACCCTCTCACGATCTCCGCCCACTCTCACCCTCCCTGCCCCCTTCTCCCTCTCCCAGCTCCCTAACCCTATCTCTGCCCCCTCTCCATATCCCCGACCCCTCTCACTCTCCCCGCCCCCTTTCACTCTCCCCACCCCCTCTCCCTCTCCCCACCCACTTTCACTCTCCCCTCCCCGCTCCCTCTCCCCGCCCCTCTCAATCTCCCTGCCCCCTCTCCCTCTCCCCGCCCCCTCTCCCTCTCCCCGCCCCCTCTCCCTCTCCCCGCGCCCTCTCCTTCTCCCCGCGCCCTCTCCCTCTCCCCTCCCCCTCTCACTCTCCCCACCCCCTCTCCTTCTCCCCGCGCCCTCTCCCTCTCCCCGCCCCCTCTCCCTCTCCCCGCCCCCTCTCACTCTCCCCACCCCCTCTCCTTCTCCCCGCGCCCTCTCCCTCTACCCTCCCCCTCTCCTTCTCCCCGCGCCCTCTCACTCTCTCCCCGCCTCCTCTCCCCCTCCCCGCCCCCTCTTCTCACCGCCTCTCACTCTCCCCGCTCCGTCTCTTTCTCCCCGCCCCCACTAACTCTCCCTCCCCCCGCCCCCTCTCCCCCTCCCCGCCCCCCCTCTCCCCGCCCCCTCTCACTCTCCCCGCCCCCACTAACTCTCCCTCTCCCCGCCCCCTCTCCCCCTCCCCGCCCCCCCTCTCCCCGCCCCCTCTCACTCTCCCCGCCCCCACTAACTCTCCCTCCCCCCGCCCCCTCTCCCTCTCCCCGCCCCCTCTCACTCTCCCTCCCCCCGCCCCCTCTCCCTCTCCCCGCCCCCTCTCCCTGTCCCCGCCCCCTCTCCCCGCCCCCTCTCCCTGTCCCCGCCCCCTCCCCCTGTCCCCGCCCCCTCTCCCTTACCCCGCCCCCTCTTCCTATCCCCGCCCCCTCTCCCTTACCCCGCCCCCTCGCCCTGTCCCCGCCCCCTCTCATTTTCCCTCTCAGTTGTCTCCACATTTGGGCAGCCTAATTACTTACGTTCCGCGAATGTGCAGCTCGTTCCGTTTCCGCGCATTTGATGCCGCCCCCAATTTACGCATGTGCAGTTCGCTCTCATTCCGCGCATGTGCAGTTCGCTCTCAGTTCTGGCATGTGCTCATTCCCAGTGGGTGCATGGAGAGCTCGCTCATGGGCAGCCCTCGAGCGCCATCCGCGCATGTGCAGCTCGCTCGCAGTCCGCGCATGTGCAGCTTGCTCACATTCCGCGCACTTGCCGCCCGCTCGCATCTCCCGCATGTGCACCCCTCTCTCGCAGACTCCGCACATGCAGCTCGCTCCCATTCCGCGCATGAGCTGCCGCTCGCAGTAAGCGCATGTTTAGCCGCTCCCAGTACGCGCATGGGCAGCTTGCTCACAGTCCGCACACGTGCAGCCCACTCGCTGACCGCGCGTGTGCAGCTCGCTCACAGTCCGCGCATGTGCAGCTTGCTCACATTCCACGCATGTGCCGCCCGCTCGCATCCCCCGCATGTGCAGCCCGCTCGCAGTCCGCGCATGTGCAGCTCGCTCCCCTTCTGCGCATGTGCAGCTCGCCACCTGACGATGTCAATCCTGGAAAGGGAGGTTTTCTGTTCAATGGGTTAGAACAGGAGCGGAGTTGGATTAAATTTACAGATCATTTAAAGAGGTAGCGGCAATATCATGGACCAAATGGACTCATTCTGAGCTGTACCATTCCTTAATCCTATGATTCTGTGATTGTTGTTTCAGTTCTGGTGGATGGAAGATCCCAGACTCTGTTGTCTCAGGGTCTCACTGCTCCACACACCATCCAGGCTGGTTACAGGGTAATTTCAGACTTTCTAATATCAGATTTACATTCACTGTCCAGCACTGTTCACATCCCTTACATTCTTCAATATTTATAAACCTCATTTCAGGTTCACATCCCACCCTGGGACAGGGGGTGGTAACCAGGACAGTTTGTTTTAACTCGGGTGGAAATCCCTGCCACTGGACCCGAGAGATAAAGATGAAAAACTGCAGCAGTTACTTCGTTTATGAGCTGAAGCCGGCGCCACACTGTAAAGCTGCTTACTGCACAGGTACATTGCTGTTTATAAATGACCCAGGAGGGTGACTCTGGATGTGTCGGGTCACTCACTGAAATATTAATGTTCCAACTGCTCCCCGTTGTTATAAGAACCAAAACGGATAAAGGTCTGAAACATAAAGTGAAACTTTCACCAAAAGTATAGGGAAATGAATCAGACCCTGTTGTCATCACGGACAACAAACAGACACACGGTTTGATCAAGGGGTCGGTTTTATAGAGAGTGTTACAAGGGGAGAGAGGGGTGAAGAGGTGGAGAGGTTTAGGGAGCGATTTCCAATGCTTAGAGCCCAGGCAGCTGAACACAAGCCTGCCAATGTCGGGGATCCGGGATTGGAGGAGTAGAGGTTTATTTGAGGGTTGTGGTTCAGGTAGGAATATTATTGTGATGGGGTGTAGGGGCTGTGGGAGTGAACTGTGGACCGGGTGGGTGGGGGTGCATAACCATCAAGGGTTTGAACACCAACATAACGGCCTGAGTCCTCTAACCTCAGAACCGTCTGAGTTGTGATACAAATGGGGAAATGTGTTAGGATCCTGTGGAATTCCTGATGCACACACATGCAGTGAAATTGCCCGTGAGGATTAAAGTTAGGATGGGCTGATTCCCGTTGCTGGAACTCTCCACAATTCTCTCTGTTAGAATCACCCAGGACTTCCCATCTCCGGTGGGTGTGGGCCTTCGTTCCCGGGGGGTACTCCGGAAGATTCACGGGGGAAACCCCTCGGAGCCCCCATGTGAGGAATACACGGAAATTGCACAGGAAAATGGAACTTCCGATGGAAAATGTTCCTGCACCATGAATATCCGATTCTAACATTTAAGATGAGGAATTTGTTGGTTCTGAGGAATTTAGCAGGGTTAAAACCACTTCCACCTGCTCGGTTAGGGATTTGAGGGGTGTGAGTGTTGTGAATGAGGTGAGTGGGATGTTGTGACGGAGGGGCTTGGGATATAGTGAGTGAGGGGAGTGGGATTTAGTAAGTGAGGGCAGTGGGATATAGTGAGAGAGTGGTGTGGGATATACTGAGTGAGGGGGTGGGATGTAGTGACTGAGGGCAGTGGAATGTAGTGACTGATGGGTGTGAGATTTAGTGACTGGTGTGACTTGGAATTATGTACAGTCATGAGTGACAAGGCTGAATTAATTTGGTGCGGATCAGACTATATAAAATATGAAGTGAATCATTTGCTAAACTTTCGTACCAAGTGAATGCTCTCTGGAAGTGATCCACACTCTTTAATCTCCCATGTCCCCTTACTTCATTGCAGATCCACAGACAGCACCAACTCCAGAACCTGAGGAACACTCGACTGAAGAATCCACTTTCCCTGCATCTTCTAGACCAACAACATCTGAAAGAACAGGTATCAGGCTGGAGTGGATATTCTACAGAAAATCTTCACACAATATGATCGCTGAAATCTGATGCTCAAGGTTGCGGGATGTACTGACTGAGGGGAGTGAGATGTAGTGAGTGGAGGAATGGAATGCTGCGGCTGAGGGGAATGGGGAGTAGTAACTGAGGGAACTTGGATTCTGTGATCAAGGGTAACTGAATTTTTTGGATGTAACGACTGTGTGAGTGGGATATAGTGAGTTAGGGGAATGGAATGTAGTGACTGTGGGGATTGAAATTTAGTAACTGAGGGCTGGAATCCTAGGTTTTATTTTTTACTTTATTTATTTTACCTTCTTGCCTCGTGCAACCTGCTTTCACTTCCAATCTGCTTCTTGCACCTTTTGACACTTTAAATCTGAAGCATGTTCCATTTTCTCTTTCCCTAAATCTTAACTTCATTTACAGGACCTGCTTCAGACTTTCTCCTGTTCCATTCCCCTAACGTTTGTGTTCTTGTCTTCAAGTGGGGTCTAGTTATCTGTCCCCATTGCACCAGCCTCTCTGGCAGCTACTGACAACAAGTTTTCTATTGGGACTAGCAACCTGCCCCTTTTAAGTGGCTTCTGTTTCCCTGGAAAGCTAGCAGAACTCCAACAGCTTCCCAAACAAGATACTGTCTGTCTTCTTCCGTGTGTGTCTGTCGGAGATACCTACCAGCCTGGACATCTGTTGCTAGTTAACGACACCATTTCTTTCTACTGTTGTGTTTGCTGAATTTCTTTACTTGTAAACTCTCATTTGAAATGCAATCACCTATTCAAAGTGAAACCGAAACTCAGTCTGACCTTTCTCATCACACAAACACAGAAATAGAGCTCAAACTTAAAATATAAAGCAAACATTCACTCCGAGAACCTACAAGTGCCAATATAAACGACTTAAACTATCCATATTTACTAAAATGTGTGACGTTCACTCAAGCTTCATGTCAAACGAGTGAAATCTCAACTTATCTCCATTCCTCGCTCCCTCATGTCCCGCGTCCTTTATTACAGATTCAGAGACTTCTCCAACTCAGGAGCCCGAGGAACAATCGAGGAAAGAATCTGTTGATACAAAACCTACTATTTTAGCAAAGTCTTCAATCACAGATATCTGTAGGGTGGGGTTGCTGCGAAACAAATTCCTCACTTTAATTGACCTCAGGAGGGTTCTATCAAATGTATCATTCAAACGCTTAAAGAGGGAATGTGTAATTGTGCCAGAGGACAATGATATGTAATGTTTCGGTAAACTAGAATGTGTTGACTGGGGGGAGTGGGATGTAGTGACTGAGGCGGGTGGGATGTGGTGACATAGTGAAGTGGGATGCAGTATCTGAGGAGAGTAGGATGTGGTGACTTAGTGGAGTGTGTTTCAGCGACTGAGCGTAGTGGGATGTAGTGACTGAGGGGAGTGGGATGTAGTGACTGAGGGGAGTGGGATGTAGTGACTGAGGGGAGTGGGATGTAATGACTGAGGGGAGTGGGATGTAATGACTGAGGGGAGTGGAATGTAATGAATGAGGGAAGTGTATTTTAGTGGCAGAGGGGAGTTGGATGTAGTGACTGAGGGGAGAGTGATGTAGTGACTGAGGGGAGAGGGATGTAGTGACTGAGGGGAATGGGATGTAGTGATTGAGGGGAGTGGGATGTAGTGACTGAGGGGAGTGGGATGTAATGACTGAGGGGAGAGGGATGTAGTGACTGAGGGGAGTGGGATGAATTGGAACGCAGGGTGGGACTCACTGAGTCAGGGGAGTGGGGTGGAATTAAAGAAGGGGAACTGACACTGTGTCTCAGGGGAGTCAGGTGGAGTGATTTAGGGGAGAGGGTTTTTTTGACTAAGATGAGTGGGATTTAGTGGCTGAGGGGAATGGAATAGACCAAATGAGGGTAGGAGGATTTAGTGACTGGTGGGATTGGGATGTAGCGACTGAGGGGAGTATGATGTAGTGACTGATGGGAGTTGGAGTTAGTCACAGGGGTACAGACAGGAGTGACAGAGCAGGGTAACATTGGTGGTCTTCCAGTTGATTATCTGATTGAATGATGCAGTGAATAATTTCCTCGATTTTCTTACCAATTAAATGATCTCTTGAGTTGATGGGTGGACATCAATCCCCCATGTCTCTTTACTTTATTGAACATCAAGGGACAACACCAACTCTGGAATCTGAGGAACACTCGAGTCGGAAATCTACACTCCCTGAAACAACTAGCCCAACAGGAGCTGAAATACCAGGTATCAGTTTGGAGGAGATATTCCACAGAAAACTTTCAGACAACATGTTCACTGAAACCTGTAACTGAAAGCAGTGTGGTGCGCTGACAGAGGGGAGCGGGGTATTGCGACTGAGGGGAATGCAGTGAAGTAACTGAGAGGAGTGGGATTCAAAGACTGAGCGGAATTGGATGCAGTGACTGAGGGGAGTGCCATGAACTGACTGGGTTGTTTGGGATGTTGTGACTGAATGGAGTGGGATACATTGACAGAAGGAGTTTGAATGCAGCGTATTAGGAGCGCGAGATGCATTGACTGAGGGGATAATTAAGTTGTGACTTTGGGAAGTGGAATGCAGCAATTCAGTGAAGGGGATGCACTGACCGAGGGCAGAGAGATGTAATGATTCAGATGAGCAGCATTTAATGACCATTTCGAGTGGTTTGCAGTGACTGAGTGATGTGAGATGCAGTGATGGACGGGATTGGGGTTCAGCGACACTCTGGAGTCGGATGCCCTAACTGGGTGGAGTTGAAACCAGTGACTTAGCGGAGTGGGAAATAGTGACTGTGGGGAGTGGGATGTAGAGAATGAGGGGTTTGCGATGTAGTGACAGAGGGGAGTGGGATGTAAAGAATGGGGGGTGTAGGTTGTAGTGACTGAGGGGAGTGGGATGTAATAACTGAGGGGAGTGATAAATAGTGAATGCGGGGAGTGGGATGTGATGACTGAGAGAAGTGGTATGTAGTAACTGACGGGAGTGGAATTTAGTAACTCTGGTGAGTGGGAGGTAGTTACTCAGGGGAGTGGGATGTAGTGACTGAGGGGAGAGGGAGATAGTGACTGAGGGGAGTGGAATTCAGTTACTTAGGGGAGTGGGATGCAGTGACTGAGTGGAGTGGGATGTAGTGACTGTGGTGCGTCCGTTGCGGTGATCGATGGAAGTCGGATGAACTGGCTGAGGGGAGTCGAATTTATTCTCCTGGGGAGTGCAATGCATTGACTGAGGTAAGAATGATGCAGTGGCTGAGGGAAGTGAGATTTAGCGTCTGAGGGAAGTAGAATGTTTTGACCTTGGGGAGTGCGATGCAGTGACAGAGGGGAGAGGGATGGAGTGACTGACGGGAGTGGGATGCAGTGGCTGAGTGGAGTGGGATTTAATTACCGAGGAGAGTGAGAAGTAATGTCTGAGGGGAGTGGGATGCAGTATTTGAGGGGAGGATGATGCCGTGTCTGAGGGGAGAGGGAATGTAGTGAATGGGGGGAGTGGGATGCAATGTTCAATAGGAGAAGGATGTAGTGACTGAGTGGACTGTGGGGTCTGAGGAGAGAGGAATGTTGGGACTGACGGGAGTGAGATGCAGTGAATGAGGGGGAGTGGGATGCAGTGACTGACGGGAGTGAGGATATAGTCACTGAGGTGAGTGGATGCAGTGAATGAGGGGAGTGGGATGCTGTGACTGAGGGGGTGGGTTGTTTTGAATGAGGGGAGTGGGATGCAGTATTTGAGGGGAGAGGGATGTAGTGAATGGGTGATTGGGATATAATGGCTTAGTGGAGTGGGATGCCGTGACTGAGGGGAGTGGGATGCACTGACTGAGGGGACTGTGATTTTGCGACTGAGGAAAGTGGGATGTAGTAATTAAGGGGAGTGGGATGCAGTGACTGAGCGGAGTGTGATGTAATAACTGGGTGGAGTTGGATGCTGTGATTAAGGGGAGTAGGATAATAGGACTGACGGCAGTTGGATGCCGTGACTGACGGGAATGGGATATAGTCACTGAGGTGAATGGGATTTAGTGACTGAGGGGAGATGGATGCAGTGACTGAGGGGAGAGGGATGCAATGGCTAAGGGGAGTGTGATGTAGTGACTGGCGCCAGTGGGATGTAGTGACTGTTGGCAGTGTGATGCAGGGTCGGAGGGGAGTGGGATGCACTGTCTGAGGGGATTGGGATGTTGTGAATGAGGGGAATGTGATGTAGTGATTGAGGTGGGTGGGACAAAGTGATTGTGGGGAGAGGGATGCAGTGACTGAGGGTAGTTTGATGCAGTGACTGAGGTGACTGGTATGCTTTCACTGAGTGGATTGTGATGCAGGGACTGAGGGGAGTGAATTTCAGTTCTGACCGGATTGGGATGCAGTGACACAGGGTTGTGGGATGTAGTTAATCTGTGGAGTGAGATATAATGTGTGAGTGGAGTGGACTGTAGGGTCTGAGGGGAGAGGAATGTAGTGACTGAGGTGAGTGGATGCAGTGACTGAGGGGAGTGGGATATAGTGACTGAGGGGAGTGGGATGCTGTGTCTGAGGGGAGTGGGATGCCATGACTGAGGGGGGTGGGTTGTTTAGACTGAGGGGAGTGTGATGCAGTGACAGAGGGGAGATGGATGGAGTGACTGAGGGGAGTGGGATGCAGTGACGGAGGGGAGATGGATGGAGTGACTGAGGGGAGTGGGATGCAATTACCGAGGGAAGTGAGAAGTAATGTCGGAGGGGAGTGGGATGCAGTATTTGAGGGGAGAGAGATGTAGTGAATGGGTGAGTGGGATATAATGGCTTAGTGGAGTGGGATGCAATGACTAAGGGTAGTGCAATGCAGTGACTGAGGGGAGTGTGATGCACTGTCTGAGGGGAGAGGGATTTAGTGACTGAGGGGAGTGGAATGCAGTGAATGAGCGTAGTGCAATGCAGTGGCTGAGGGGAGTGTGATGCAGTGTCTGAGGGGATTGGGATGAAGTGTCTGAGGGGTGAGGGATTTAGTGACTGAGGGGAGTGGGATGCAGTGACTGAGCGGAGTGGGATGTATTAACTGAGTGGAGTGGGATGCTGTGATTAAGGGGAATGGGATGTTAGGACTGACGGCAGTTCGATGCCGTGACTGACGGGAATGGGATATAGTCACTGAGATGAGAGTGATTTAGCGACTGAGGGGAGATGGATGCAGTGACTGAGCGGAGAGGGATGCAATGGCTGAGGTGAGTGAGATGTAGTGACTGTTGGCAGTATGATACAGTGTCTGAGGGTAGTGGGAGGCACTGTCTGAGGGGATTGGGATGTTGTGACTGAGGGGAGTGTGATGTAGTGACTGAGGGGGTTGGGACACAGTGACTGTGGGGAGAGGGATGCAGTGACTGAAGTGAGTGGGATATAAAGACTGAGGAGTGAGGGATGTAGTGACTGAGGGGAGTTTGATGCAGTGACTGAGGTGACTGGTATGCTTTCACTGAGTGGATTGTGATGCAGGGACTGAGGGGAGTGAATTGCAGTTCTGACCGGATTGGGATGCAGTGACATAGGGGTATGGGATGTAGTTAATGTGTGGAGTGAGATATAGTGAGTGAGTGGAGTGGGATGTTGTGACTGAGGGGGTGGGATGTTGTGACTGAGGGGGTGGGATGTAGTGACTGAGTTGTGTGGGATGTAGTGAGTGAGGGGAGTTTGATGCTGTGACTGAAGTGACTGGGATGCAGTAACTGAGGGGAGTGTAATGCAGTGTCTGAGGTGAATGGGATGCAGTGACATAGGCGAGTGGCATGTAGTTACTGAGGGGAGTGGGATGTAGTTACTGAGGGGAGTGGGATGTAATGACTGTGGGCAGTGGGATGCAATGACTGAGGGGAGTGGGATGCAGTCACTGAGTGAATGGGATTCGGTGACTGTTTAGAGTGGCATGCAGTGATCGATGGGAGTGGGATGCAATGATTGATGGGGTTAGGATGTAGTGACTGAGCGGTGTCTTGTTCAGTTAGCGAGATGAATGTTATTAGGTAAGTGAGGGGAATGTTATTAAGTATGCGAGGGAATCACAATTCAGTGACCGACTGGAGTGTAATTCAGAGACCGAGGGGACTGTTATTAATTGAGCGAGGGGAGTGTATGTCATTGAGCGGGGGGAGGGGTTTAATTCAGTGAGTGAGGTGAGTAGGAATTGGTGACTGAAGAGGAGTGGGCTGTAATGACAGAGAGGAATGAGTTATAGTTATTCAGGGAAGTGAGAAGTAGTGCCTGAGGAGCGTAGGATGTAGTGAGTGATGGGAGTGGGATGTTGTGACTGAAAGTAGAGGGACTTACTCACTGGGGTATAGTCTTGAGTGTCAGGTTTGCATTCTTTGGTTTCAGACTGTATGAATAATGAACTGATTCATTTCCAAAACTTTCCTACAAATTAAATGATCATTGAGCTGACTGCACTCTGCAATCTCCCATGTCTCCTTACTTCATTACAGATCCAGGGACAACACCAACTCCGAAATCTGAAGAACACTCGATTCGAGAATCCACTGCTCCTGCAACATCGATCCACACAGCATCTGAAAAAACAGGTATCAGTCTGGAGCGGATATTATTCAAAAAAATCTCCACACGATATGATCGTTGTAATCTCAAACTGAAGAGAGTGTGATGGAGTGACTGAGTTTACTGAGGGTAATGGAATGTAGTGACTGAGGGAAGTGGGATCTCGTGACTGAGGGGAGTGCGATGTTGGGGCTGAGTGAAGTGACTTGTAGGCATTCAGGAGTGCAATTAAGTGAATAAGCAAAGCTGTATTTAGTGACCAAGGGGAGACAGATGCAATAACTGACAGGAGAGGGATGAAGTGAATGAGGGGTGTGGGATAAGGCCTGAGGGGAGTAGCAGGTATTGACTCAGGAGTGAATTTAAGTAACTGTATGGAGTGTTATCCAGTGATTCAGGTGACTGTGAAGCAGTGACTGAGGGGAGTGGGATGCAGTGACTTAGAGGAGTGGGATCAGGCCTGAGGGCAGTAGCACGTATTGACACAGGAGTAAATTTAAGTAACTGAATGAAGTGTTATTTAGTGACTCATGTGAGTGGGAAGCAGTGACTGAGGGGAGTGGGATGCCGTGACTTAGTGAAGTGGGATCAGTCCTAAGGGCAGTAGCACGTATTGACACAGGAGTGAATTAAAGTAACTCATTGGAGTGGAATTGAATGACACAGTGGAGTGGGAAACAGTGACTGAGGGGGAGTGTACAGTGACTGAGCGTGATTGAATGTAGAGGCTGAGGGGAGAGGGGTGTAGGGTGTGAGACATAGTCAGTGAGCGGTTGCAACATCGTGACTGAGTGAATGGGATGTCGTAACTGAGGGGAGTGGGATGTTCTAACCGAGGGGAGTGGGATTTAGCGACTGAGGGTAGCGGGACGTCGTGTCTGAGGGGTATGGGATGTCGTGCCTAAGGGGAGTGTGATGATGTGACTGACGGGATTGGGGCACAGTGACTGAGGAGAATCGGGAGAAGAGACTGAGGGGAGAAGGCTGCAGTGTCAGAGGGGAATGTGATGCAGTAAATGAGGGTGAATGGGATGTCGTAACTGAAGGAATGAATGTACGTGATTGAGGGGAGTGGTATGCCCGGACTGAAGGGAGTGGGATGCAGAGACTGAGGGCAGTGGGACGCCGTGAGCGGTGGGAGAGGAACTTCGTGAATGAGGGGTGGGGGACCTCGTGAATGAGGGGAGTGTGACACAGTGACTGAGGGGTGTGGGATGTAATAAGTGAGGGGAGTGGGATGTAATAAGTGAGGGGAGTGGGATTTAGTGACTGATTGGAGCCGTTGGAGTGACTGAGGGGAGAGGGATGGAACAACTGAGGGTAGCGGGACCTCGTGACTGAGGGAAATTGGATGTAGTGGCTGAGGTGAATGGGATATATTGCGTGAGGGAAGCCTTATATAGTTACTGAGGGGACTGGGATTTAGTGAGTGAGGAGAGCTCGATGGAGTGACTGAGGGGAGCGGTACCATGTGATTGAGGGGAGCGGGACTTCGTGACTGAGGGAAGTGGGGTGTGGTGGCTGAGGTGAGTGGGATGTAGTGCATGAAGGGGAGTCTTGTGTAGTTACTGAGGGGAGATGGACGCAACCACTGAGGGGATTGAGATGTAGTGACTGAGGGAAGTGGGATGGAGTGGTGAGGGAAGTGGGGCATCTTGACTGAGGGGAGTTGAATGTAATGCCTGAGGGGATTTGGATGAAGTAGCTGAGAGGAATTGGATGCAGTGAGTGAGGGGACTGGAAGTTAGTGACTGGCAGAGAGTCATGAGCGACACACCAGAGTGACATTGATTTGTTTAAGACTGAATTAATGATGAAATGGCGCATTTTCAAAGCTTTCATACCAAGTAAATGATCTCCTGACGTGATCCGCACTCTGAAATCTCCCTTGTCTCCTTACTTCATTGCAGATCCAAGGACAACACCAACTCCGGAATCGGTGGACAGCTCGTCTGGAGAATCCACTGTCCCTGCATCATTCAGCCCAACAGGATCCGAAACATCAGGTATCCGGCTAGAGGGGATATTCTACAGAAAATCTTCACACAATGTGATCGCTGCCATCTCACACAGAAGGGGTGGGATGTAGTAACTAAGGGGTGATGAAGAAGGACTGGAGGGTGTGTCAATCAGTGAGGGAGGTGAGTGTTGTTCAGTGAGGAGGGGAGTGGGTTCTAGTAACTGAGGGGAGTGTCGTGTAGTGACAGTGGAGCGTGTGATATATAGTGTTAGGGGAGTGGAATATCATCAGAGAGGAGACTGGGAGTTAGTGACTGGAGTGCAGTCAGGTGTGACAGAGCACAGTGACATTGGTGGGGTTTAGATTGTGCAAAAGATGACGCAAATCATTTCCTAAACTTTCCTACCAAGTGAATGCTCTCTTTATGTGATCCGTGCTCTGCAATCTCCCATGTCTCCTTACTTCATTTCAGATCCAAGGGCAATACCAACTCCGAAATCTGAGGAACACACAACTCGAAAATCCAATGCACCTGGGACAGTTCGACCAACAGAATCTGTAAAAACAGGTATCCGCCTGGAAGGGATATTCTACAAGACTTTTTCACACATTATTGTCGCTGTAATCTCACACTGAAGGGACTGGGATGCAGGGGCTGAGGGGCGAGGGATGTCATGGCTCAGTGGAGAGGGATGTGCTGACTGAATTGAGTGGGATGCAGTAGTTGAGGTGAGTGGCTGTAGCGACGGAGGGGAGTGGAATGTAGTGACTGAGGAGAGTGGGATGTAGCCACTGAGGGGAGTGGGATGTAGCAACTGAGGCGAATGGGATGTAGCGATGGAGTGGAGTGGGATGTAGTGACTGAGTAGAATGGGATGTTGCGACTGAGGGTAGTGGGATGTAGCAACAGAGGGGAGGGTGATGTAGTGAACGACAGTAGTAGGATGCAGTGACTGGTGTACAATCTGTAGTGAGAGAGCAGGCTGACATTGGTGGGGTTCAGGCTGTACAAAAGATGACGTGAATCATTTTCTAAACTTTCCTACCCAGTAAAAGGTCTCTTGGGGTGATCCGCACTCTGCAATCTCCCTTGTATCCTTACTTCATTGCAGATCCAGGGACAACACCAACTCCGGAAGCTGAGAAACACGCAACTCAAAAATCCACTGCAGCTGCGTCCTCTGGCCCAACAGGTTCTGCAGTAACATGTATAAGCCTGGACAGGATAGTCTTCAAAGCATCTTCACACAATTTAGTCGCTGTAATCTCATACTGAAGGGAGGGGGGTTGAGAGGCTGAGGGCAGAGGGGTGTTGTAACTGAGGGTAGTGGGATGCCTTCACTGAGGGGAGCGTGATGCAGAGGTTGAGGGGAGTGGGTTGTAGCGACTGAATGGATTATGGTGTAGTGACTGAGGGGAGTGAGATGTAGTGACTGAGAGGAGTGAGATGTAGTGACTGAGGGGAGTGAGATGTAGTGACTGAGGGGAGTGAGATGTAGTGACTGAGGGGAGTGAGATGTAGTGACTGAGGGGAGTGAGATGTAGTGACTGAGGGGAGTGTGATGTAGCGCCTGAGATGTTTGGGAGGTCGAGAATGATGGGATTGCGATATAGCGAGTGAGGGGAGTAGGATGTAGCAACTGAGGGGAGTGTGATGCAGTGAGTGAGAAGTGTGAGATGCAGTGAATGGTGCACCGTCAGTATTGTCAGAGCAGGCTGACATTGGCGGTTTTCAGACTGTATATCTGATGAAGTGAATTATTTTCTAAACTTTCTTACCAATTACATGATCTCTTGAGGTTATTCAAACCACAGACATTTTCTGTAATTATTTAACTTATTTAAACCCCTGTTAGTCTCGCCTGGAATATGACTCTTACTCCACAACTGAACTTGAAACACATTTACCATTTCAATTCTCACTTGAAACTGAATTCATAGTAATTCTCAATCAGTCTGTAACACTCATGCCAATATCTCCTCTCACCGAGTGTGTCTCCATTACTGACTGCACACTGTAAATGTCCCTGTTTTATATTGAGCTGTGATGAGGCTCTCACTACCTGGGCGTCCTGCTATATTCATCAAAAACTATTCAGGCAAAGGTGATTTAAACCAGAGACAGTTGTTTGTCTAACTATTTAACTGACTTAAAGATCTGCTAGCTCTAGGTCAGATTCTGGCTCTCACTCTAAAACTGATATTGAAACATGCTTACCATGCAAATTCTCACAATGAACCAAATTGCCAAACATGCTCACTTTTGTCTCTGTCCCAGATATCACCACTCTTCTTTAGGCCACCGCCTGTTTAACCAGATATTTCTACATCAGAATCAAACTTTTACTCTAAAATTGAAATTGAAATAGAATTACCATTCGAATTCTCACTTTGAAACAAATTCCAACTTCAGAAATATTCTCACTCTGTCTCTGTGTCACTCAGGCCAATGTCTCCTCTCACTGGCTGTAGGTCCATTACTGACGGCACATTGTAAAATTCCCTGTCTTATATTGAAGTGTGAGAAGTAACTCTCCATCTCAGCTCCTTGGTGCAGTCATGAAAAACTATTCACAAAACGGTGATTGACAGTTAACTGCCACTAAGGCTGCTCGTCCCATCTCAGAATCTGAATCGCACTCTAAAATTGAACTTGAAACAGTGTTCAGTGTTTTGGGTGATTGGGGTTTCAGTGTTTCGGGGTTCAGTGTTATTGGGGCTTGGGGGTTCGGTGTTGATGGGATTTGGAGGATTGGTGTTAGTGGGGCTTGGGGGTTCGGTGTTGGTGGGATTTGGAGGTTTGGTGTTAGTGGGGCTTGGAGTTTCGGTGTTGGCGGGATTTGTGGGTTCAGCGTTAGTGGGGCTGGTGTTTCGCTGTAGGTGGGATTTAGGGGTTCGGTGTTAGTTAAGATTGGGTTTTGTTGATCGTGCAAATTTGGGGTTCAGTGTTAGTGAGATTTTGGGGTTAGCTGTTAGTGGAGATTGGGGGATCGGTTTAATAATATTTGGACGTTCAGTGTGAGTGTGGCTGGGGGTTTAGTGCCAGTGAGATTTGGTGGTTCAGTGTTATTCAGTTCCCCACAGTCATTCTCGTGGTGTGGGTGTCACCAATTCAATAACCCAAGTTGCTATGATTTAAACATTCCATCGAGTGGGGCTTCAGTGCTATGTGGGATTCGGTGTTATGATTTTTGGCGGCACAGTGTTTGTGGTGTTTGGGGGATCAGTGTTTGTGGTGTTTGGGGGCTCAGTCTTTTGGGGTTTGACGGGTTAGGTGTTTTTGGCGTCTGCGCGTTCAGTTTTAGTGGGATTTGGGGGGTTCAGCAAGCACTTATCGCGAGTCACACTCTCTTGTCCTATCACAGACCCGGAGACGTCACACAATGAGGAATCCAAGGAACAATGTAGTCGAGACTCCGCACAGAAACCATCCTTTGTCAGAGTCGGATCATCAGACTCAGGTACCTGACTTGTCAACTCAATTTGATGATAACCTACTCCCAATACTACTCAATCACGGAGATTCATTCGGTCTGTCAGCGAGGCGAGTGGACGGAGTCTGACGCCCGAGGCTTTCCCATCCCATCTACCCAACCCCCACTCCTTCCCTCCAATCCACCTCCGTACACAGTTCTCCCTCCCACCTCTATCCCTGCCCAGGTGCTTTGTGTGTGTGTGTCTGAAGCCTTGTCCTCTCGATTTTACAGTGGTCCTGGACTTCAGCAACGTGGATTGTGACCAGATCAATGCCGAAGTCCAAGTGATGTACGTCGGGAAGAACAAACTGGACACTGGCGAGGAAAAGGAAGCCCATCTCCAGCAGGTGAGGGGATTCATCCTGCAGTCATTCTCGGGATGTGGGAATCACACATTCAAGAACCCGAGTTGGCTTCATTTAACCTTTCAATTGATTGGCCATCTCCAGTTGGCATTGATTCGAAGGCAGGGATGAGAATTCCATTCCTCAGTCGCTGGTAGGGGTTTGATTGATCTGATGGGAATGAGGGGAGGGGATGAGAATTCCCCAGACGCTGAATGGGCCGAGAGTGAGTTGGTTTGGAGGGGGCAGGGATTGTTCGCAAGTTGAGGGGAGGGGGACACGTTCACCCCCCCCCCCCCCCCCACCCCCGCCCCCCCGCCCCGGGTTCAGGGATGGAATTTCCCTTGTGCTAAGGGCCTGTCGATGTCTTCTTGGAGCCCCTTGTCAGTTGATCGTCACTGCTTTCCCTGTTATACCCGACCTGACTCCTCATCTGTCCATTCCCAGGTACATGAGATGCTGAAAAAATATCTTCCCTGCAAGAAGCTGGGGCCGAAATTACAAGAGAATCCCAACCAGAATAATAATAAATGAACCGGAAGATTGGACGGTCAGCGAGTGGATTCCAAACAGATTTCTGGACTAATGGATAGTCTCCAGGAACATGAGGGTGTGGGCTCATTGGTGGTGGTGCGTGGGGTGGGGTGTTGTGTTTCGGGGTTATTGTGTGATTTTGTGTTTGGGGTAGGGGGTTTATTGGTGGTGGTGCGTGGGGTGGGTTGTAGTGTTTCGCTGTTATTATGTGATTTTGGGTTTGGGGTAGGGGGTTTATTGGTGGTGGTGCGTGGGCTGGGGTGTTGTATTTCGGGATAATTTTGTGATTTTGGGTTTGTGTAGGGGGTTTATTGGTGGTGGTGCGTGGGGTGGGGTGTTGTGTTTCGGGGTTATTATGTGATTTTGGGTTTGGGACAGGGTATTTATTGGCGGCGGTGCGTGGGGTGGGGTGTTTCGTGTTTATTATGTTATTTTGGGTTTGGGATAGGGGACATATTGTTGGTGGTGCATGGGGTGGGGTGTTGTGTTTCAGGTTTATTATGTGATTTTTGGTTTGGCAGGGATTGAGGCTGAATCGTCATTGGTGACTGCTCTTGATGTAACTCAAGAATAATTGTTTTGTGATTTAAGACAATAAGGCGTAGAAGCAGAAGTTGGTCATTCAGCCCATCAAGGCTGCTCCGTATTTCAATGAGTTCATGCCTGACCAGATAATCCACTTTCTTGCCTTTGCCCCATACGCCTTGATTCCCTTTCAGATTAACAATCTATCTCAGCATCGAATATACTTCACTAACCGACCTCTAAAGCCGTTTGCGTAAAGAATTCCACAGATTGACTACCCTCTGAGAGAGGAAATAGCTCCTTGTCTCTGTATTAAATGCGAGGGCCCTTATTCAGAGATTATGCCCTCTGGTCCCAGACTCTCTCACAAGGGGAAACAGCTTCTCAGCATCTACACTTTCAAGACCCCTAAGATTTTTTTTTCAATAAGATCAAATCTCATTCTTCTAATCTACTATGAGTACAGGCACAACTCACTCCAACTCTCCTCATATGAAAATCCCTCCATCCCCGGGATCAACCTCGTGAACCTTCTCTGGACTGCCTTCAATGTCAATACAACTTTCCTTGGATGGGGGGACCAACACTGTTCATCATATTCTAGATGTGCCGTAAATAGTGCCTTGTATATTTGAGAGAATAAGTTATCTGAAAATTTGGGTTTTTCAACTGCTAGTTAGCGATTCAGTTAATATAAATTTTGCCCTCCTTACTTTAGAAAGGGCCGCATCACATTAGAAGCCGTTGAGAAAGGATTCACTGGTCTGATTCCTGTAATGAAGGGAGGAGCCTAATGGAGGAAAGGTTGGCCAGGTTGGGCCTGTGCCAATTGGACTTTAGAAGAAGGAGAAGAGACCTTATTAAAACAATAGTCGGAGAGGATGTTTCCCCCTTGTTGTTGTGGGAGGGGTGAACAGTTTCAGAATAAGGGGTTTCCCATTGAAGACGAGGATGAGGGGCAATATCTTCTCTCAGAGGGTCGTCAGCCTGTGGAATTCTCTCTCCCCCACAGCGCAGTGGAGGCCACGTCACGGAATATATTCAAGGATGAGTTAGATATGTTTCTCATCAACAAGGGGGTCAAAGTTTTATTGGGGCCGGGGGTGGGGTTCACAGACAAGAAAGTTGAGCTGAGTCCACGAGCAGTTCATCCATGATCTTGTTGAAAGGCAGAACAGGCTTGTGGGGCTGAATGGCTCCTCACTCCAATGACCCTAGGGTCTGATTGATCTCTATTCTGTATTTGTGTCTAATCCGTTTGAATTCTCAACCAAACTCTTGGAGCGTTTTACCTGAAGATTTGCCTCTTTTGTTTACTTTATTGATTAATGTTTGCTGAATAAAACTGTGACATCTGACACCCAGTGTTGTGAATCCTTTTGATTTTTGAGGGCTGCGTTATCAGTGAGAGAATGATTTGGCCCTGTTATTAGATGGGCGTAGGCCAGAATCCAACCCCTCTCTGCATCATATGGTCGTATATCCTCAGCTCCTAAGGCACACCTGCAGGTTTGATAGCCTGAATCTCCCTTTGGCCACCAGTTCCTGACGTGCACCGCTATTGCCTCATTGACCCTGCCACGCTTTCCCAGGAGAGGAAGCAGCCAATGGCAGTCTCACCCTCAACCAACGCAGCACACATTGGTCAGCAGCCTCGTTCAACAGTTAACTGTCAATCACTTTTGCCTGAATAGTTTTTTTTATGACTGTAGTAGGAAACTGAGCTAGAGAGAGACTCGTTGCAGCTCAATATAAGACAGGGACTTTTAAAGAGCACAGTCAGTAATAGGCACACAGTCAGTGATGGGAGACTGTGGCATGAATGAGACAGACACTGACTGAGTCTTTTTATGAATCTGGTTCAAATTGAGAATACGAACGGTAAACTTGATAAAAGTTTAATTTTAGAATGAGATTAATTTTGGAGTCTCCAACAAGAGAATGTAACCATCGCCCCTTGACATTCAATCACATTACCATCACTGAATTCCCCACTATCAACATCCTGGGTGTTACCATTGACCAGAAAATGAGCGGGACCAGTACCATATATAGTTTAGAAGCAAGAGCAGGTCAAAGGCTTGGAATCCTTTGGTGAGTAACTCACCTCCAGATTCCACAAAGCCTGTCCACCATCTACAAGGCACAAGTCTGGAGTGTGAGGAATACTCACCACTTGCCTGGATGAGTGTGGCAACACTCAAGAAGCTCAACAACATCCTGGACAAAGCAGCCCCACTGTATTTGCACGCCATCCAAAAACATCCCATAGCTGCATCGGTGACGCACATTAGTAGCAGTCTCTATACCATCTACAAGAATCACTACAGGAACTCAACACGTCTCCTTGGACAGCACCTTCCAAACCGACAACCTCTACCATCTAGATAGACAAGGACAGCAGTCACATGAGAACACCACCAAGTGGAGGGTTCACTCAAAGCCACTCATCACCCTCAATTGGAAATGTATCGCCGTTCTTTCACTGCCACTGGGTCAAAACTTTGGAACGCAATCCTTAAGAGCCCTGTGGGTGTACCTACACCACAGGGGATGACCCGGTTCAAGGTGACAGCTCACCAATAATTTATCAAGGGCAACTTGGGATGGGGAAGAAATGTGGCATCACCTACAATTCCCACATCGAGCAAATTAATAAAAACAAAGCCAATCAGGCCTGAACTCTCTCAGTGCAGCACTCCCTCAGTATTGACGTTCCCTCACTACTGACCCTCCGAAAAGAGGCGCTCCATCAGTACTGACACTCGAACAGGTCAGTACTCCCTCAGTAATCACCCTCCAGCTGGTCAGTGTTCCCTCAGTACTGACCCTCCAACTGGTCAGTATTCCCTCAGTACTGACCCTCCAACAGGTCAGTGTTCCCTCTGTACTGACCCTCCAACAGCGCTGCACTCCGGGTGTACTGACCCTCCAACAGGCCAGCGCTCCCGGAGTCCTGAGTCTCTAACAGTGCAGCCCTCCCTCAGTGCTGTCCCTCCGATAGTGCGGCACTCCCTCAGTACTGACCCTCCGACAGTGCTCAGGCAGGAAGGAACTGTAAGACAGTTCAATGGAATGAAGGGCGCCCTCTTATTGCGACCAAGTAAAAGGTGAAGGAAATGGTGGCAGTCCCCGCAGCTACACGCCGGTTAAATATTCTGATGACACGATTAAGTCAATATCAGAAATGCAAAAGCCTCAAACCTCACCCGTGATTTACAACAAAGTGGTCCAGCTCCTAGTTATTGGAATGGGGTGGCGATTAGTGGGGCTTTGGCGGAAGTGCGGTTGGGGGAGAAGTGGCTGTTGGTGGGAGTTGGACTGCTTGGAATTTCCCTCGGACTGATGGACAGGAAATTGCGACTGTTTCTGAGGGAATTATGGCCAGAGTCTGCCCTTCTTTCATACCCACGAGATTTTCCTATGAGAACAATCGATCGGGTCTGAAAGAGTCGACAAATCAGATCGCGGGAGCCTGGGGTTCCAGGCAAATAACGCCAATCAGCTGTCAATATCGAGTCAATTCTAATCTGAAACTTTGACAACGTTATGTCAATTTAATCGTTAAATGCAAGACAAACAGATGGTGGTTATTAATTTTCATTGAGTGCATATAAATAGGGAAAACCCCATTTCAATCTAATTAGATAAGTTCTGTTTAATGGTTTGTTCTTGATTCTGTACCTCTTGCAGATGCTGTCAATTTGTTAATTAGTTTGGAGTTAGCCAACAAAATAAAACAAAGTGTATAAATAGGGGATAGCTGCTTGTTTCGGAGGAAAGCTGAGCGACTGAGCAAGTCAACAGGCTCCCTCAAGGAATAAAAGTTCTGTTCTCGGTTTTAACTTCATAAGCCAGTTTGGGCCTTGTCAAATACCCGGTGCCACGGAAAATCACAGAGCCCCATAGAGACGGATTTCTTCGAGCAACTCTCCGCGTTTTGGGAAACCCCACCAACACACTGGCCCACTCTTCAAAGCACCAACAAACACTACAACGGAGGCAAACAAGTTTGCCATCGTTTTGCCTCCCAACCCATCAGACGGATGTTGGACATTGGTGGGAATAATGGAGCAGATCCCAGCCCTGCCCCCACACAGATGGTGGACAAAGTTAGGGATGATTGAGCAGATGCCAGCCCAGCTCCCACACAGATGGTGGACAATGGTGGGTATGATGGAGCAGATGCCAGCCAGCAGACCCTCAGTGACTCTGCATCATTCGCTGGAAGATCAGATGGAGGCGGATGGTGCTCTCCTCGCAGATGGCCGGAACTTTGCCCCGCAGGCCTTGTTGTACCAGCGCTGCAGCCTCATGAGGCCAGAGTTTTCACTCACCTTCTACGTCCTGGTGAAGGCGTTTTCCGGCTGTCCCGGCCCCCAGAACCTTCCTAGGGCAAAGCAAAACCAAAACAAATTTAAACCAGAAAACGGTCAGTGCTCGCCCGGCGGGATACAGATCCTTCACCTCAACTGAGCAGAAACAGCCCATAACCAGCCCGCCACGTACAAATCGAACAATTCAACCAATGACTCTCTGCCTAACCCAGTCTGACACCTGACCCCCTGGCCCACATATAACCTCTGACCTTCAAGTGTCCTCATTTCTCTTGACCCAGGATTAGCTCTGCTCCCTGGATCCAGTTCCTAGCTCTGTTACCCCTGACACTGTATCAGAGCCCTGGCTCCCCACCTAACCCTTCACAATCTGGCTAATCCACCTCATATCTGCCCAATCCCTGACTTTCAGGCTAAACCCTTACCCTTCCCACCCTTTGTTTCACCTCAACACTTTGCCTAACCTCAGCAATTTGCCTAACACCCGACCCTCTGCCTAACCCCTTGCCCCCTGCCCAACCCCTGAAGCACTGCCCAAGACATGACCCCCTGCTCAAACCCTGGCCCCCTGCCTAAACCCTGATCCCCTGAGCTTCATGTAACCTTTGATCTTCAAGCTGGCCTTTGATCCCCTGATCGAGTCTGACCTCTGCTACCTGGGACACGCATCTCACCTTGATTCTCACGACCTTCTGAATAATCCCTCATCCTCTAATAAGCCTTTCTTCTCCCACCCACTGACTAGCCGCAGACCCTCAGCCTATCACCTTCTCTGTCACTGCTCGGTCAATCACATCTCCAAACCCTCCCACCCCTACCCACTCCCGGGCCCACCGTTAGCACAACCTTGGGACTGACTCTTTGCCAACCCGGCCGCTGATGCACTCTGTTACTCACGTTATCCCATCCATGTCCTTCGTCCCATCCACCCATATCCAGCTCCCTTCAGTGCCCGAGTCGGTCATTCCGATCAAATAGGAGGCTTCTTTAGCTTGCTCAAAGAGGAAATTCTGTCGAAGTGAGACAGCATCTTTAGTGTGCATCGGGGTAAACAGGAAATGTGGTAAGGGGAGAAATGGGGTGAAGGGGAAACTGGGGAAAGATTGGAATCGTGTGAAAGGGTGCGGAAAACAAGTTGAAGAGCTTTGGACATAAGAAAGGAGCTTACAGACGGCATAGTCACTCGCAAGGATGGAGTTGGGAAGCAGGAATCAAGGTCGATTTTAAGAACAGTGCGGATGATGGCAGGGTTGAAGGAGAGTTGGACAGCGCCTGAGGAGAGAGGGCTGTTGGCACTATTGCTTAAAATCGGTGGCCGTGGAGGAGAAGTTCGGTCTGGTGGCCGTTCACGTGATTTTGCGGAGGTACGCACTACATTTATATGGACGGTCCCATAAGGAACTAGGTTCTGATTCCTGGTATGATAGAGAAAACAGCTGGGCCTCGGTAAATGATCACTTGAGCAAGTGGTCGGGGAAATGAAAAATGGGGAAACAAATGGTCAACAATGGAGATTAGGATGCTAGAGGTGGTTCTCAGTTTAAGCAGTTGAGTTTGAGAGTTTAGAACAAGCTGGAGTGGAGGAAAGATCTCTCCAGTAGAATACAATTTACGTTCTGGCTGCGTGTAAAGAGAGTTAAAAACCTTGTTAATTGAAGGACTCTTACTGGCAGCGAGTTGAACTTCGGATAGAGCCATGCTGAGGATTGTGTGTGTGTGTGTGTGTGTGTGTGTGAGATAGCGAGAGTTTGACATACAAACCTCAAGAGTGATAGAATATTAGAGCCAAGGAAGTCCTAACCCAACTTGCCTACGCTTAAGGCCCCAGAAGCTTCCATGTCGAATGCGGTGTTTGCAAACCTGGGGCAGTGGAATAGATTTAAAAGGACCACCTTGTTGGAAGTAGTTGGAATATCTCAGCCGATGTAAAAATCTGTAGCAAAGATAAGGCATGAGGGCAGATATGAGAGAAAGATGAGAGTTCCGGGCCTTGAGCGGTGTTGGGAGTGGGTGGGCGGTCATAGAGAAAGTTTGGCTAGGTGGGCTAGTGGAAGGGAAGAGGGACTCAGAACATTCAACTGGTTGGGTAGTCTCAATCTTAGTGACATGCGAGTGTGGAGGGCGCAGGAACTTTCGGTTCGAGGTAAGAGGAGAGGGGCGACATTCTACCTGCACCTGGTCATGGTTAGAGGTGGCCAGGTGTCCCTGCTTCCCTGAGCACAGGTCTCTGCTCTGCTCCCAGAGAAGTCTGGTATTACTTAACAGGAAGCAGCTTCTTGAGCATTGTAGCCAGCCAGATCACAGATCCTCGAGGGGCATTCTGCATTGAGAGAGGGAGAAAGTGGAAACGTTCAGGAAGCTCTGCTCAGCTACCAACTTACAGACTGCTCTCTAAATGGTGAAACTCCTCACCCATCCTCCCGTAACCCTCGGACTCCTACCCCATTCCCCTAAACTGTGGGAATCCTCACCCACACCCCAGTCTGTGGGACTCGTCAACTCACCCTCCTGCCCAAACTTTGGGACTCTTCAATCGCCCCTCAAACTGTGGGATTTCCTCACGTCCCCACCCCCAACCCACCCCCGACAAACCGTTGGACATCTCAACCCTCCCTGATCAAAACTGTGGAAATTCTGACCCCTACCCCCACCAAACTGTGGAATTCCTCAGCATCTCATCACCCACCCCCCGAAACAGTGGGACTTCTCAACCACCCAAAAACTGTGGGATTCCTCACCAATTCCCCAAACATTGGAACACATCACCCCCACCACACCTGCTGAAAAATGCTGGACTCCTCACCAGCCATCACCGCCCCACCCCCTAGCCCCCACGCCTCCAACACTCAAACTGTCCGAATTCTGACTTCCAAATGGACTCGAACGACCGATTGAGCCTCCTCCTCTTACTGTGTCACATGCTGGAGGAGGGGGCTGAATGGACCTCCTCTAAATCCTATCTAACAGGCTCGAGAGAGTGGGGTGGTGAGCTGAACGAGCCTCATCCCCTCTCTCACTACGCTCCTCGTCAGAGGCGACTAGGACAGATGCTCACCATACTTCTCGAAGAACAGGTGCAGCCACTGCTCGGTAATGTTTTGGAAGCGTGTACAATCCAATTGCTCTTTCAGCTTGGCCTGCTGTTCGAGGTTGAGGAAGCTCTCGGTGGTGTTCTGCAGACTATCCCAGGCGATTTGAAATTCCTCTGAGGCACCCACCCCTTGTGGAGGCGAAGTGAGAGAAAAAGAGAGAGCTGTGTCAGTGGTCAGTCCTTCACCGCACTGGGATATGGCCCTTCCCACACATACTGGGCCTAGGACCAGTGATTGAGATCCTCCTTTCCCTAAATAGCATGCTTCACCATTTCTGATCGGATCCCAGATTGTCAAGTATGTCTGGTCGACAGGGGAGAATATGTATTATGAAACAGACGGTGGTAAAGGCTGAATTGTATTGTTCAAATCCCAGGGAGAAACTAGAAGCAACTGTTATAACCCACTTTTGTAGTTGGTATGTTTCGAGGGGCAGGCTTTGAACTCAGGAAGGAAAAGCCACCGAGTCTCAAGGGCTTTTTAAATAAAACTAAATTGAACATTTATTGGCGCAACAATGATTGTAAACCGGTATGTACGTCTAAAAATTATTACTGCATTTACTACAAAATTCCCCTAATTAATCTGACTGTGAGTTAGACCCCCGGTATAGCAACAGTAAATCCCACAGATTTAAATAGAAACCTGGCAAAGCACACTTGGTGGACAGTCAAATTCAAAACAAGTTTCTTTCAGCTCTGGGTCCTTGCAGGCAGCAGCTTGAGGCTTCTCACACTTGTTTGATCTTACAATGCCTCTACCTTACACACAATTTCCTTTCCCCTTTATACACATCTTTCTCTCTGAATGTAAATTTCCCTTTGTATCACTAGGTTTTTAACTTTACCTCTTCTAACAATAACATCCTTTCATCCCACCAATTTTAGTCGTAAACTGATAAAAATAAACAGATCGTTTGGTGTCTTCTAGCTAGGTGCAAGGTTTCACCCCTTAGTTTGTGTGCTTTACTTAAAAATGCAAACTGCCCCTTTGATGTTTATGAATTTCCCCATGTTTATCAAATTACCATTTCAAGCCTAGTTATTTCCACACATCGAAGCCTCCAGAGCAACTGGCTTTAAACTGCACGCACATACACACACATAGACACTGACACCACTAAACACGGTTACAAAAAAATTATTTCCAACCACATTATTGACATAAATCTCTTCGTGACAGATGACGCTGTCATGGTAACACCACTCGAACGGCTATTCAGGCTATTGCTCAGGAGCCACAGGTTCAAATCCCAACACGGCAGCCGATGGAATTTGAATTAAATTAATAAAATCTGGAACAGAAACTGAATTACCTGGAAAAACTCAGCAGGTCTGGCAGCATCGGTGGAGAAGAAATCAGTCAACGTTTCGAGTCTTCATGACCCTTCGGCAGAACTGTTCGGCAGAACGTTGACTGATTTCTTCTCCACCGATGCTGCCTGACCTGTTGAGTTTTTCCAGGTAATTCTGTTTTTGTTTTTTTGGATTTCCAGCATCCGCAGTAGCTTTTAGCTTTTTGTTTTTATTAATAAAATCTGGAATTGAAAGCTACTCTCACTAATGGTGACCATGAAACGACCATCGATTGGAGTAAAAACCCAGATGGTTCACTATTGTCCCTTTATGGGCATTAGGAAATCTGCCGTCCTTAAAGACGGTCGGGCCTACAAGTGACTCCAGACCGCAGCAATGTGGTTGACTCTTAACTAACGACAAGGGCAATAAAGGACGGGCAATAAGTACATGTGTCAGTCAGAAAAACACTGACATTTCAAGTATGCCTCGCTGCATTTTCTTCCTGGTTTGTTTAGCTAGAGTTGCATCAGAAAAATAATATTTGAAACCAACATTAATTAAAGAACATATGAATTTGGAGCAGGAGTAGGGCTTTGGGCCCCTCGAGCTTGCTCCGCCTTTATGGGAGATCATGACTGATCTGATTGTGGTGTTAACTCCACTTTCCAGTCTGTTCCCCACAATAACATTCAGAGATATTAAAAATAAATGAGTGAAAAGCATGCAATAACTGCAATGACAACGAAGAAGAAGACGACAAGAAGCAAATCTAGGGTTTCAGGAAGAAAACAAAAATAAAAAGGAAGACAAAGGAAAACTTCGAATTTAAATCATGAATGAATAAATTACAGAATCAATAAAATACCCGAAAGATAAAATTGACGAAGGGCAAATCAGAATAGGAACAGCGATAACAAGGATACATTCAGTAAATATAAGCTCGGAGAAAATAACAGAGTTATCCTCTCCCCGCTCTCTCTCCATCTCATTCATTCCATCCCCATCTCTCTCTCCCTGCATCACAACCTCACTCTCTCGCTCTCATTCTTTAAATCATTTTATGTCACTACAGCGTAAATGACTCTATCCGCCCATTTTTCTACACATTTTTTTGGGGGGTGGGGGGGGCGGTGTGGTGTGGTTATGGGACTATGTGGCGGGGTGGGTGCGGGATGTATCGCCAGAATGACGGGACACACTCTGAGAATAAGAGTGGCTATTTTGGCTAATGTGTGGAGCATTTTCTTCTCAAAAAGGTTTGTGAATCATTGGAATTCTCTTCCCCGAAGGCCTGTGGAAGTTCAGCTGCTGAGTATATTCAAGGCTGGAATGTAAGGGTTTTGGTAATAAAGGATAGGAAGGTACAGCAGGAAAGCTAATGAAATTCATAGATCAGGCATCATCATGTTTAAAATCAATGGAATGTCAAAGGGCGAATTGCTTCGTGTTCGTTTAATTTCTTAAGTCATTATGCGTGCGATGCACGTTGCACTTATACACATGTTATTTGTGTCTTTCTGGCAGCCTGTCAGCGCAATTGAAATGTTCTCTTCAAAATGAAAATAGACCTTAAACACTTTGAATAAGTTGTAAATATTTTCTGCTGTTGGACGAGCGCATTTCCATAACAGGGACAAGTGCCGCCTTGAACAGAATGAATAATGACATTCCAGGTAGCAGAGATATTGGAAGGTATTAAATGTAAATGTAAAGGAAAAGGTCAAGCTATTAACAAAGCTATGAAATGAGCAAAATTCATGGAGAGTAATCATAGAAATATCAACCAGTGCAATCAGTCAGGGATGGAGTTTTGGGGAAAGGGGAAAATGCAATGGGGCCTTTAGTGAGTACAGGACACACCCTTAACCTTTATACAGCGAGTCCACCGTAGAAGGATTTAGATATTGGAAAAAACCAGGGCAGTTAGGAGCAATCATGATAGCTGAAAATCGACGCATCATCATCACCTTAAACCTAGCCTTTTGCTTCGGCAACGAAATAGAAAGATACAAGAAGAAAGACGATAAAGAGAAAGAGAGAGGGGTGGGGAGGGGAGTGGGTGGAGGGGGTGCATTCGGGACAATCTAGTCCCAATAAAAGAGAAACAAAAAAGCCAAGCATAAAATATCCACATGAATAAAGGAATCAGAACAACGATATAACTGAAGATAGAAATCATTCAGAGAGTAGAATGACGATAAAGGAGAATCGGGCGGAACGCACGTCAAGAGGTTAGGGACGAGTATTGAAGCGGAAGGGAAGTAAAAGCTTGGCAGTAAATCACTAATGAATAAATCAGCTAAACCCTACAATATCCTACAAAAATAACACAATGCATATCAATAGAGGTTTAGAGACAGTATGGATGTATTAGATAGAATAAACATAGAGGCATTGGCCGCGATATTCCATGTTTATATCTCTCACTGTCTCTCTCTCTCTCCTCAGTCAGGATTATATCTATATTAGCACGCCCTTAGTTAAACACTTTGACAGGAGCTGAGCACACACACGAAACAAAATTAACATAAGAAATTTAGCTTTCAAACCACTTTTGAATAATCAGCTTCTCTGGATGTGCCGGACTACGACAGTGGCATTAGTTCCCAGATGATTTTGCGTTTAATCGGGAGGGATATAGATTGATTGCGTTTAACCTCTGCCTCAGACCTGCCACCCCATCTAATCAACCATCATTCCTATTTTTTTTTAAATAAAATGTGATATTGCACAAATACACCTGCTCTCTGGATAGTTGTGATCATGTAGGCAAAGAGTAACTGTCATCGATTTAGGTGTAATATATAGTGAAATGTCTTCAATCAAAGAATTGATAATCTTTGACAAACTCTACCGTAGAGAGTTGCAGATGCTCGGTCTTTTAGTTTTTACAAAACAAATTTAATCGGCGATTTTGGTACAAAGCTGTTTAAAGACGTTGGGAAAATTTCAGAAGTGGAGCTAAGGTAAAAGATCCGGCATGTTTAAAGTGAGTGTGAAAAAAAGCTGCAAATAACACGTTGCCTCCACCAGCTACTACAACTGAAGTTCATATGACCTCATGTCTGCAGTCATCTTCGGCCTATTATCATTATATGCAATTTTACGTCATTTTTTCACAGCTTGTCTCTCTCTAAATAATGCTATCTGGATTATGATGTGCCACGCCATAGCGTAACACATAATATAAACTGGATATAGTCAGGATATTATTGATGGAGAATTGGTAACAGGGAGGTTGCAGGGAGATGGATCAGGTGGGATATTTTCAACTTGTCAGGCTGGAACTCATGGAGGACCTGAGGGGTTACTGCTGGCGACTCCGCTACTTACAAACTGTGTCAGCAGATGGAGAGTAATGTATATACATTTGGTGTACAGACAAAACACGGTTACAATTGTAAAGTATAGGGAGGGCACGAACAGGCTGCAAAGAGAGACACACATTTTACATGAAGGGGGAAGTTAGGAGTCAGACGTTGTCTGATGTTGAAATTTAGGAATTTATATACGTTTTTAGCAAAGAGAATAAACAGAAGAATTTTCAAGTTATGAAACGTCTGAATATTGAGCTTCACATAAACTTAAGTTTATTATTACAGGAACAAGGAACGAGGTCATTTGCATGGAGCTAAAGAAAGTCATGGGAAGGCAAAGTACATGTGGCCGTAAACTGCAAGGGCATTTTTGCACGAGATTAATGCAATATATAAACATTTATATAGGGCTTTGATGAGACCTGAACTGGAGTAGCGTGTGTAATTTTGGTCTCATAAAATGAGAATCATAATTTCCTTGAAAGTGGTACAGTAAAGGTTCACGCTGTTGGTGTCTGGGATGAAAGGGTTAACCAGTGATTAAAAGCTGACTCAATTGGGCCTCCCTGCAGGATCGAAGAATAAGGGGTGATCTCAGTGATAAATGCACGGTTTTAATAGTGGTTAACAAGAGTAGACAGTGAGAGTCCCGTTTCCAATGCCTGGGAAATAGATCACATCTGCACATTGAGAGGCTTACGGATCGATCGTTTTAGCTTGAGACGAGTTGAAATTTCTGCATTCAGACTTTGTGGATCTTGGGGATTCCCGACACCAGTGGACTTTGTCTGGTCCATCGTCCTGTGCATTCAAGGGGCTGAGATAGACAGTTATTGCTTTTTTAGAGAATCAAGGGATATGGGGAGCTGGTGTGAAATTCAACTCGAGGCTGCAGATGAGCCATGATTGTGCTGAATAGCGGTGCAAGTCCAACACAAAGACAAAAAAATGCTGGAAAAACTCAATAAGATGAACAGCATCCATGGAGAGAAAGAAAAACAGAGCTAACGTTTCGAGTCCTTTTTCATTTTTAATTGTTTTATTTTTATCCACGTATTTTTATTTTTATTGGTTTAATTTTATTAATTGCTTTATCCTCACCTTAGATCACGTTTTCATGCTTTTCCGCAAAACAGTCCCCACCCCCACCCCACCTCCACAAATACCATCTATCACTTGTTCATGTTGTTCATTCCAGAGGGCTTACCCTTGTCCTACCATTAGCACATTCTTCTTTCAGATCTGAATACCACCATCAGCATCTCCTTCAGCCAGTATCACCATCATTAACACTCCTTTATCATTTTGTCCATGATATCTCTGGCAACCTTTCCTTTACCTCAAATTATCACTGGCCTTCAATCAGGCTTCACCTTCTCTACTCTACACCCCCCTCCAACACCCGCCCCCACACCCCGCCCTCCACCCCCCCCACCCCCCCCCCCCCACCCCCCCACCCCCCCCCCCCCCCCACGCCCCGAAAAGGTGTACACTACATTACATTTTTACCTCTCTTCAGCTCGGAAGAATTGCCATAAGGACTCGAAGCGTTAACTGTGTTTTCATCTCCCCACAGTAGCTCTTAGACCTGCATAGCTTTCACAGCATTTTCTATTTTTGTTTCAGTGTTCCAGCATCCACAGTATTTTGCTTTTACATCGGTGGTGCAAGCTCGATGGATCATATGATCTACTGTATCTCCTTTTTCTTTAATTCTTACCGCTAGAACTCACAACTGCCTAGATCACAATCCATCCTTTACAATTTTGTCCATTCACTTCAAAAGTCAAAACCTCGCTGAAATGACAAGCTTCCATTTAAAATGTTTATTACTGATGTCTATATTTATGTCATTGGCAATTGCATATTCGTGGCCTTCTAAACTTCATGTAAGTTATTAGTCAATACAGTGAATAGTTGAGATCCTTGTGGGACACCGGGAGTCACCGCCTGCCAATCGTTATCGTTGTCCATTGTCTGCCACCTTTCTTATTTGGCGGAGTGACAGACAATATTTCCAAGTGTAAGGAGTGGTACATAAGTGTAGAAATCGCTGCACGTTTTTGATTAGGGCACCTGCAATTTTCCCAAATACTTCCTTTAAACAGCTGGAAGTAAACAATCCGATCTTGGAGATTTGTCCCTCCCGCTTGTCTTTAATCTCTCCATAACAATTATTTGTGTTAAAATTAACTTTGCTGAATCCTTGTTCCTGATGCAATGATAGTTCCATTGGGATGCCTGACATGCTGAGCTCTTCCTCTGCAGAAAACGCTGCAACAATGTTACTATTTATCATGCCTGGTACTTGCTTACTTTTATTGACAGTAACAGATTATCAGTTATCAATTGACCTGCATTGCTTATGCCAACCGTGCTTTTCCTAATGTAATTGTAAAATATTTATGTGCTGATTCGAATATTGCGCGCAACTTTATTTCCATACCCTCACTTTGTGCATGTTCTCCGTTTTAGGGTGTATATGTCTTAGGTCAACTTAGGGATGAGGATGGGGGAGGTTGTAGGAAGCATGGTAGGAATAACATTTTGATCCAGCAATCGGCCATGACCGGGAACTCGCTGCCTTTGATGGTGGAAGCAGAGATAGGCAATGATTCCAAAAGGATATTGTTTAAGCACTAGCAGGAAATAACTATGCAGGGGGATGGGGATAGTGCAGCCGAATTGGGCTAACCGGATTGTCCAAGAACTAGAATGGACTGGATGGGCTGATTGTCGTCATTCTTTGTCGGAATGACTCTACGGTGTAATTTCACTTCGGGCAACACTTTTTCAGCTCCTCGAAGTGAGACTGTCGGAACGGAGCTCCCTGGCTGCCTGCAACCATTCACTTCTGATTATTGTTTTAGGCTGTTCTGCACCACCCACCACAGAGAAGTGGCCTCACTCCCCCTGCCTTGACCTGTACAAAAGGACCACAACATGGCCTTGGGAACCCACACTCATCGAAATTGCTTAATTTATTTTTAAAGACAACCCCTACAGAACACTCAGCTTCAATCTCCTTAGAATAAGTGCAGGTCACGTTTCTTCTGGAATGCATCTCTTAACTGCAACTCAGGGTCACCTTTATTACGTTTAGCAAGCGATCACCGAGTGGAGCTCTTACCTGAAGACTTCACTCAGGCAAATGAGATGTAGCAGGATTTGAAACGCCTTCTGCGCTAATAAGTTCAGTGAGTGATGTCACTACCCTTGTTTGTGTGATTATAAAAGCAGTAGAATCTCGGAGATTCTATACAGAAAACATCAACTCCAGCATCCTGATACTAACTCTGAGGAAATCCACCGAAGATGGAGAAAACTCTCATCTTGCTGATGGTAGTTCTAATGATGGCACAGCACAGCACAGCATATCCTATTGCTGGATTCGGTTGGGCCGGCCTAGGTATATGATTGTAAATTTCTCCGATCTTTCAGATGCCAGTGCTCGGATATTTCTATTTTTAAACTAAGTTATTCGATTTGAGAATCATGTTTTAATCTGCTGTATTAAGCTGATTGTTTGTGAGACTGAAAGTTGTAACATTAGCTAGTTCTACAGGTTAATTCCCTGAATGTTCAGTCACTAGCTTAGCAGCTAGACAGAATTGTCGGTCTTGGGAGCTGTTCTAAGCAGAGCAGCAATAAAAGGGCAGCGCCGAGTTGGTGGTTAATTCCGGACGAATCATTTGATTGGGAAACTCTGCAGTTGGTCTCAGTCCCAACGCACTACATAGGGGTAACCACCAGTCACTGCTCACGATCACTGATACCTGCTGAAAAGTGTGAGAGCATATACTGTGTGTGAGGACAGGATCGGATGTTCCCTCAGTAGAGCTCCCTCAGTCAATTTCACGCACTCTCACTGTCCGTATCCCAGGTGAAAAATGAGGAAAACGGAGGAAAACTGGAAATGATTCTGATAACGCTACCGAGACATCAGTCAGTTTTCCATAACGAGGACAGGGAGAGAGATTAAAAAGGTTTCAGACAGGTTTATTTAATTCGATGTATATTGCAGCGTTCACAGTGGTTGTTGTCTGGGAAAACATATTGTGTCTGTAAGACAATTGACTAATTTATCCATTGTCACTCTGCATCTGCCGGGAACTGAGTGAACAAATACGGGGTTGATTTCCCACTCAGCAGATCCATCTCACCACTGGGAGAGTGCTGCACTGTTAAATGTGTAATGCTTTGGGTGAAACATTATACAGAGCTCCTGTCTAACTCTTCGTGGGACAGAGCATATCTGGTCGATTATTGAAAATAATCACAGTTATCACAGTTACGGCAGTTCTCCGTGTCCCGTTGACCAGCATCACCCTCCCATCCAACATGACCAGAAACTTCTCAGCCTATCAAATCTCCTGCTCTGTTTGAGGAAGATTTCTGAAAGCTGATTGACCACTTTGTTTCATTTATAGCAGCCTCAGAGTTTCAGAAACTATCCATGGTCTATGAAACACTTTGCACTCTTCGCCTGACAGGAAATGGTTTAGATATGAATGTCAGACCTTTCATTTCACTATCTCTGGTCTCAGATTGTGGGTGTAATGATGTCCACTTTGAGAAACAGCCTTCGACGGCCCTTCAGGGCGATGCTTGAGCCTTTAGATAGCAATGGGAGTGAGGGTAGTGTTGGTTTCAATTAAATATAAAAGTGTTCAGGTTGGCGTTTGATTCAAAGTCATTCCCAATAACACTGAGAAAGTCAGCTTCGTGTTTTCCCAAAGATCTCGCTCTCTCTGGGTTCACAACGATCACTCAATTAATTATTCATTTTGGATTATAGGACCGTGGTTCGCCTGCCATAGGGGAGCAGCAAGATTTCAAACAGTTCCGTTTGCCCCACACCAGGAGGCCGTCTTTAAAATAAACAGGTGGGTTGCATGCTGCCCACAAGGAAAGTAGTATCCAGAGATGGATTGCCGGCAGCCCGAGCTCTTCATGTTCTTTCTGAATGAAATCTTCGTCCCTGGGAAGCAGGCTCTGTTTGATTGTTTCAGTCCACCGACCCCTGACCCTGTATTGCTGCTTTCTGAATAATGGGCTGTACACCGTAATAAAACTTACTGCATTGATCACTGTTTCATTTCCTGTCTTGCTTCTCATTTGGACGAATATGTCCCAGGACAAGGTGCTTGGGAAAGTATTGGCGCTGGCGGAAAAGGTAGGAATCATACGGGATGGGAAGTTGAAGTCAATGTGGGGAATCTCTCAATGTTCTGAACAGCACTTTCAGAAAGGGACCGATATAAGGCAGATGCCTCGGAATATCAGCACTCTGGTCATTTACGGAGCAAGATATCTCACAAATATCAGGATGTAGAGCATGAGTACAGGCGGAGAAGGGGAAATGGAAATTGAATCGGGGTTTGGCAATTGCTTCAGGAGGTGGGTAACGTTGTGATAGGGGATTTCAGCGGCTGAACGAATTGGGAAGGATTTAGTGGCTTGGCAATTATTGGCAGGATAAGGACATTCGGCGCCTTAAGCCTGTTGTCCGATTTGATGACATCATGGTTGATCTGATTCTGGCCTCAGGTTCTCATTCTGCCTATCCTGATAATCTTTGACCCCCTTGTTATTCAAGAATAACAACGGTCATGGCTGCTGAGATTTCGGTAGGATGCACATTATTTGCAGGTTACAATAACATCTCCATTAGATCCATTGAAGGAGCAGGTAAATTGAGCGGACATTCCTTAATTTTAATGGTTTCATGGGAATTGACCGAGTTTTGCTGAAGGCAGCACTCACACAGAACTTGAAGCACTGGACCTTTAGTTTGCAAATCCGAGTATCTACCAGCTGAGCGATCCACGCTCCGTGCAGACTAAAGTTCGAGACACTTTTGAGACAGAAACCTTGCTCTTGTCAGGAAATCTAGATAACCACTACAGTACAGATACAGGTTCTGCAGATGGGAAAGAGTTTCAGGGATGTGGATGTTGGTCAAAGTGTGGTGAAGGGGCCAATGTATGGGAATGTCGTTTTAGTTTGTGGGGAATCGTTTCAGTAGGAGGTGAAGTGGGATCAGAGTGTTAGAAATATATTGCGTGAGTGGTGAAGTGTTATCAGAGGGTTTGGACGAGTTTCAGTGGGTGGGGAAGAACGATCCGATGGTTGGGAATAATATCAATGAGTGGGGAAGGATGATCAGGGTATTTGGAAGATTAACAGTGTGTGGGGATGAGGGATCGGAGGGTTGGGATGAGTTTTAGTGGCTGGTGAAGGGCGTTCAGACGGTTAGGAAAAGTTTCAGTGGCTAGAGAAAAACAATCCAATTGTTAGTATGGATTTTAAAGGGCGCCAAGGGGCGATCAGATGTTTGGGAAGAGTTTCAGTGCCTGGGGAAGAACAATGGAACAATCCAATTCTTTGGATGGATTATAGAGGGCGCCAACGGGCGGTCTGAGGATTGGGAAGAGGATCAATGAATGGGGAAAGGCGACCAGAGCGTTCGCAACAGTTTTTGGTGGTGGAGAAGGGTGAGCAGAGGGATGGGTAGTTATTCACTGGGTGGCAAAGGATGATCAAATGTTTGCAAAGAGTTTCAATGGGTGTCGAAGGGGGATAAGGGGGAATTACGGGCTTTAGTGGATGCAGAGTTGTTAACAGTAGGTGGAGAGGAGGGACAGAAGTGATGGAAGGGTTATGAGCTTGTTACGTGGTGCCGGGCTGCAGGAGTGTTTCATGGAGTTTGGAAATCAAAGAAACAACGGGGTATATCGCCTCCTCCTACGTTTTTAATTCCCGCTACTACTTTTCAAAGAAAGAAAAAATCTTAACCCACAAACAAAGCAGCCAAATACATTAAGGCGACGGCGTCATCTTGAAGCGTAGTCGCTGCTGTCGGAAATACAGCAAATACATTGCACTGATGTCAGTTAAAGCAGCAAGAGGGCTGCGGGAAGTTGCAGGGTGAAGAGGAAGAAGACAGGGTCGAACCTCCAGCTCTGTAAACACACTGACATTCAATCAAATCTATTAGTGTAGTGAGAGGCCGCCGGCTCTGTAAACATACTGACAGTCCCTCCTCGCTACTAAGCTACTGACAGGCCCACAGCTCGATAAGCACATTGACAATTCCTCCACCCCCCAAGTATGCAACTATAATACGAGGCTCCCTGCTCTGTAAGGAGACTGAGAGACCCTCCTCGCTACTAAGCTAGTGACAGGCCCACAGCTCGATAAGCAGAATGACATTCTCCCCTGTATGTAACTATATTAAGAGGCTCCCTGCTCTGTAAACTTACTGACAGTCAGCCCAACCTATTACAATAGTGAGAGGGCCCCGGCCATGTAAACATACCGACAGTCATCCCAATCTATTTCTATAGTGAGAGGGCCCCGGCCCTGTAAACATACCGACAGTCATCCCAATCTATTTCTATAGTGAGAGGGCCCCGGCCCTGTAAAAATACGACAGTCATCCCAATCTATTACTATAGTGAGAGGGCCCCTGCCCTGTAAACTTACTGACAGTCAGCCCAACCAATTAGAATCGTGAGAAGGCACCGGCCATGTTAAAACACCGACAGTCATCCCAATCTATTACTATAGTGAGAGGGCCCCGGCCCTGTAAAAATACCGACAGTCATCCCAATCTATTACTATAGTGAGAGGGCCCCGGCCCTGTAAACTTACTGACAGTCAGCCCAACCAATTACAATAGTGAGAGGCCCGGGCACTGTAAACTTACCGACAGTCATCCCAATCTACTACTCTAGCGAGAGGCCCCTGGCTCTTTAAGCATGCTGATTGTCTCCCAGTCTATAAATATAGAGACAGCCTCCCGGCTCTGTAAACACACTGACAGTCTGCCCAGTCTATAAATATAGAGACAGCCTCCCGGCTCTGTAAACATACTGACAGTCTGGCCAGTCTATTGCTCCTTTGATGGGTCACTCTCTCTGTAAATATAATGACACTCTCTCCAAGATATTACTATAGTGACAGAATACGGGTTCTGTAAAAATAGTGACAGTCTATCCTCTCTATTAATATATTGACAGCCCCTCAGCTCTTTAAACATTTAGAGAGGCTCCCAAATCTATTACTATAGTGACAGGACCCCGGCACTCTAAAGAAACTAACAGTGTCCCCATGCGATTACTTTGGGGCAGGCCACTGACCTGTAAACATACAGATAACCTCCACAATCTATTAATATAATGACAGACGCTCTACTCTGAAAACGCACTGTCAGTCTCCAAAATCTATTACTATGGCGACAGGACGCTGGCTCTGTAAAAGTGCAGAGAGTGCACCATTGTATTCCTATAGAGACACGCCCCACGCTCTGTCAACGTACTGGCAGTCTATCCACACTTTAAAATGGTGACAAGCCCCTGGTTCTGTAAAGACAGTGAGGGCTCCCCTACTTCTCCCCTAACCCCACGCCTCCCCCCAAGCTATTGCTATAGTGACAGGGACGCAGGTCTTTCAAAACATTAACCATCTGTCCACGCTATTACTATACTGACAGGCGGCATGCGCTTTAAACATACTGACAGTCACTCCAATATATTACAATAGTGAGAGGCTGCTGGCTCTCTAAACATTCCGTTTCCCAACACTATTAGGGTAGTGACAGTCCCTCGGTTCTGTGAACATATTGACAATCTCTCCCTTCTATTGCTTTCCTGAAACCCACTGACTCTCGGAAATTATTGAAAGTGTCCCAATTTATTGCTATAAAGACAGGCCACGGCTCTGTAAACACACTGACAGTCTCCCCACTCTATTACTGTAGTGAAAGAACCCCCTTTCTATCAAAGTACCGGCAGGCCAGTCTCTCTATTAGTATATTGACAGGCTAGCAGCTCTTTAACAATGCTGACTGTCTCCCCACTCTCTTAATATGGTGACGGCCCCTGGGTCTGTAAACATACTGAGAGTCTCCCCACTCTATTACTGCAATAACTTGCGACCAGCTCTGTAAAAATATTGAATGTTTCCCCAACTCCATAATTATTGTGGCAGGCTCAGGTTCTGTGAACATTCTAACAGACTACCCATTCTATTACTGTAGAGCAAGAAGCCCAGTTTTATCAAATTGCCGGCAGTCCAGCCTCTCTATTAGTATATTGACAGGTCCCCGGCTCTTTAAACATCCTGAAAGTCCCCCCTCTCTATTACAATCGTGACATCCCCCATCTCTATGAACATACTGACATATTTCCCACTCTCTTAGTATAGTGACAGGTCCCCGGGTCTGCAAACATAATAACAGCCAACGTAGCCTCTCCCTATAGATAGACCCTGGTTCTGTAAATAGACTGACAGTCTCCCCGCTATATTAATATAGTGACAATTCCCAGGCTCTGTAAACACACGACGGTCTACCAACTCTGTGCCTATCGTGATAGCCCCGGCACTGTAAAACTATTGGGCATCTTCCCACTCTATTAATATACTGACAGACACACGGCACTGTAGATAATATGGCAATCTCCGCAGGCTATTCCTATAGTGACAGGGCCCCAGTTTTGTAAATGTATTGGCGGTGTCCGCACTTTATTACTACAGTGACAGGCCCTCGGCACTGTAAACATTCTCAGAGTCTGCCCATTCTATTCATTTTTGGCAAGCCCCCTTCTCTGTACACATTTTGACATTTGGCCCTGTCTCTGACAACATTGAGAGGCCCCCTGCTCTGTAAACATTCTGACAGTCCCAACAATCAATTATTGTACTGACAGGCCCCCGTATCTGTAAATTTACTGAAAGTCTATTCAATCTATTCCAACAGTTGGAGAAACCGGCTCTGGAAACATCCGGACTGGCTCCCCAGTCTATTATCACTGTGACAGGCCCCTGGCTTTGTAATATCTGACAGTTTCCCCATTCAATTATTTAGCAAGCCCGGGGCGCTCCAGTGAACCTTATGGTCTGCGATGTCCATTATGTTTGTGATAGGGCCCTGGCTTTGTCAGAATACAGTCAGTCTCCCCAACTCTGTTGCTATAGTGACAGTCCCCGGGCTCTGTAAACACACTGATAGTCACCCCATTCTGTTAATATAGTGACAAAATACAGCTCTGTAAAATTTCTGGCAGTCTCTCCGCTCTATTACGATTGTGAGAGACCCGATGATCTAAATATGCTGAGTGTCTCTCCACTCTGTTAAAATAGTGACAGGACCATGTCTCTGCAAAGATGCTGACAATCACAACACTCTATTACGATATTACAGTCTCTTCAATCAATTCCCATAGTGTCAGGACCTGGCGCTGTAACCTCTGTGACAGTCTCCCCAAATACATTACAATACCGACAGGCCTCTCGTTCTGTAACCTAAATGACAGTCTCCCCCATCAGTTACTATACTGAGTGGCCCCTGGCTCTGTATCCTGAGTGACTGCCTCGTCAATCAATTAATATACTGACTGTCCCCCGGTCCTGTAACCTGAGTGAGAATCTCCTCAACCCAATATCATGCTGACTGGCCCCCGGTTCTGCAGCTTGATTGACAGTCTCCCCAATTATTTGTTGCACTAATAGGTCCACTGGTCCTGCAGCCTGAGTGACAGACTCCAAATCAATTATTCTACTGACTCGCCCAGGCTCTGTTACCTGAGTGACCTTCTCCCCAATCAATTAGTCTACTGACTCGCCCCGGCTCTGTTACCTACGTGACCATCTCCCCAATCAATTATTATATTTGGCGGCAGCAGGCTCTGTAACCTGAGTGGCAATCTCCACAAACCATTGCTGTACTAACTGGCCCATGCCTCTGTAACCGGAGTGACATTCTCCTCAATCAATTCCTATAGAGACTGACCCCGGCTCCGTAGTCTGGGTGATAGTCTCCTCAATCAATGGCTACATATGATTGGCCACAGGCTTTGCAGCCTGTTGTGAGCATCTCCCTAAACCATTCCAATAGTGACTGCTCCACCAGCTCTGAGACCTGAGTGACAGTCTCCCCAATTATTTACCTAATATACATGGTCCATGGCTCTGTAACCTAGGTACAGTCTCTAGGGTTGCTTTACCGACAACTGTAGCACGAGAGATATAATGATGCAGACATAAAACTCAGCGAGTGCCGTAATATTATGTTCTGGTCCCTGTCAAATGTTGCACCTTCCTGAGTTCAGTGGGAGTGCTAATCTTCATCGAGTGTTTTTGATTATGATTAATAATTTGTTATGTGCTACTGATTTTTTGAAAATGGCATAAAGTCACGACACTCAGCAGAGAGCACACCGAGCTCCCTCTGTGTGTTACACAGACTCCGAGGCGGGCTGTCTCACTGTCTCACCCATGGCCCAGTGGGCTCTCCCGCCCCCTCCAAGCGATCAGCAACACCAGCTCTTTATATCTCTCCCTATTTCTCCTCCTCTATCTCTGTCTCTCTCTCTCTTTCTCTCTGGTTGTCCCTCTTTCCCTGTCTCTCTGTCTCCGTTTGACTATCTTTATCTTTATTATATATGCAACATTTATCATTTTCCTGTTTTCCATAACCGATCATGTATCTGAGGAATATTGGGAGATTCGCGTCAGCGCCATCACAATATTCGCCCTCCGTTTTCTCAATCTATTCGGCTGCATCTCCTCAGGTCCTCATGGTTAGTCATCTACATACAACTTATTGAATATATCACCTGTAAAAATCTTCATCCACTTTATTAAATTAAATTCTACAATGACATTCTCCTTCGCTTTGCTTGTGGCGATATACTCTTCCTTGGTAAAGCCAAATGTAGGGAAGTTATCCTGCTTTCTCCCTTCTGCTTCCATGCGTGTAACCTATGTTCCAAAATTGTTGAAAGCGAAGCTATGTATCAACATCGGACTTACGATTTGAACTCGGTGATTCTACCCTTCGAGCCTGCTCAGTCATTTGAGAAGATCATGGCTGAATATTGATTAAAAATAGTTACAAGCTGCCAGTTCAAATCAGGATGCACTGTTTGTGTCGCTACTATCAAAACTCACTTCCGGAATAGTAGAGTAAAGATTGACACAAACATATCCATTGGGGATTTCAGGAGTGTCCTCTTTATTAATAGAGCATTGATCAAATGAGCATCGCTCTTTGGATGTGAGGCAGTTAGGAGAGTAATATTAAGATTAATAATATTATTTTTCTTTATTTGGCAAGGAAGTTTATTAATTGGGTTTGTATAGTTTGTGTCTGTGTGTTTTTGTGTTTTCCTGTGTGTGTTTGTATGTGAGTTTATGTGTGTGTATGTGTGTCTGCGTCTGTATGTGTGTGTGTTTTTGTATTTGTGTGTGTGTGTTTTTGTATGTGTGTGTGTCTGTATGTGTGTTTGTATTTGTATGTGTGTGTGTTTGTATATATGTGAGTGTATGTGAGTGAATTAATGAATTGTGGACGGCTGCTTTCGAGGTTTGGAAGCATGAAAACAAGTTAGGGATGTTTTTAAAATGCCCCATATGTAAACATGTCTGAGGAATTAGAATGTAAGTTTTGAGGGGAATTTGTATTTTAAGATACACCACTGTAGTTGTCATTTCAAAGACGTAGCAGGATGTTCACACCTAACTAGGTGAGCTCTAGCAGTGTGGTTATTTATCCCAAAGGTTTATGACAACATTAATACCATGAAGTATTTATATTCTGGAAAAGGACTTTTTCAAAGGCATATGGGACAATGGAATGTACAGATTCAAAAGAGAGAAAAGGTATAGAATGGAGAGTGAAAGGCTTTGTTGTGAGATTGCGCTGGGACATCCAGCCGAAGATTACGAAACAGCCTCGAGCCCTGTCTTCATGATTCTGCTGTGTCCAGCCCTAAAAGGTGATAACTGAGCTGGCCTGTCTTTCCACATTTAAAATCTATTTTGCACTGTTGCCTTACAAGACGGCGGGCTCGGCAGTCAGTTTACAAAGGAATTTTAGTATTTATTACAGTATTAAGCAACTGCATGTGTTGACATCTTTTCTTTTGTTTTCATTTAAATTGAAAACGTTAAAAGTCTAAAGTTATTAATGGATTCATTACCTATCATTTCACTGTTCAGTCTTCTCGTTATAAACACAAATAACAAAACAGTTTTATTCGCGGAACCAAGTTTCCCCTCATGGATTTGGGCCCGCCTGGAACACAGCCAGTGCCGTGTCATAGCAAGGTCAGCAGCATAGAATGATTTAGGAGGAGTTAGATGAGTTAATTTGGGAAGCCGGGAATATTTTCAATGCCCAGAGTCTGCATGTGTGTGGGAAGTGTCTCCAACTGCAGCTCCTGGAAGCCCGGGTTCTGAAGCTGGAACGGCGGCTGGGGACAATGTGGAACACACGCGCGGTGGGGAGTATCGTGGATAGCACGTATAGAGAGGTGGTCACACCGCAGGCTAAAGGTACACAGGCAGGAATGCATTGGGTGAACACTAGGCAGAGAAAAAGGACGGGGCGGGCATTGCAGGGATCTCCAGTTGTGATTCCTTTTTAAAACAGATATATCCCTTTGGATACTGTTAAGAGGAACGGTCTCTCTGGTGAAAGCAACAAAAGCCAAATTTGCCGTACTGTGCTTGGCTATGCTCCACAAGGGAGAAGTAAACATTTTTGGGAGTGCGATATTTATAAGGGATTCTATTGTAAGGGTAATAGATCATCGTATCTGTGGCCGCAAACGAGACTCCAAGATGGTATGTTGCCTCACTGGTGCTCGGGCGAAAGATATCTCAGAGCAGCTTCAGGACATTCTGAAAAGTGAGGGTGAAAGGCGTGATACACATTGGCACAAACGACACAGGTAAAAAGGATCGTGGTTCTAAAAAGAGAATATAGGAAGTAATTTGAAAAGTGGAACCTCAATGGTATTGATCGCAGTGTTACTGCCAGTGTCACGTGCTAGTCAGAGTAGAAGTAGTAGGATATATCGGATGAACAGGAGGCTGAAGCGATGATGTGAGGGGGAGAGCTCCAGATTCCTGGGACATGGGGAACGTTTCTGGGGGAGATGGGACCAGTACAAACAGAAAGGGTTACACCTACATAAAGGGGAATATTTGCTTGAGTGGTTGGGGAAGCTTTAAGCTAAAATGGCAGGGGAATGGGAACCTATGCAAAAGCCAGAGCAGGGGGAATCAAGGACAGAAACAAAATACATAAAGAGGAATAAGGAAATCGATAGTCTTTGGAAATGAAGGACAAATTCAAACAGAGCTTCAGTGAGATGGTGTTGGGGAAATTGATGGGATTGAAGGCCGATAAATCTCCAGGGCCTGATTATCTACATCCCAGACTACAGAAGGGAGTGTCAACAGAAATAGCGTGTTCATTGGTTCTATAGACACAGGGACAGTTCCTAAAGATTGGAGTGTAGCGAATGTAAACCTGCTATTTAAAAATGGAGGTAGGGAGCAAACAGGTGATTAAAGGTCATTTACCTTGACATCGGTCATGGGGAAATTCGAGAGGCCATTTTCAAATAATTAGTAGAAGGCACTTGGAAAGCAGTTGCAGAATCGGACAGAGACAGCATGCATTTACGAAATAGAAATCATGCTTTGAATTTTTCGAGGATTTCACTAAAGAAATGATGAAGTGGATCGAGGGATGTGGTTTATATGGACTATGTACCAAGCAATACACAAGAATATGCTGCTAAATCACACCAGCTTGAATGTTGCAAGTATTATTACAGATTGAAAGGAGTCCCTTGTCAATTTCCTGCAGTACTGTTGAGCAGAATCATTTATTCCACACTGAGTGACTTTCTTGCTCGTCCTCCAGAGAGCGCAGTTAGAATTCAGCGTGAACTCTAACGCCCGTCTGATGGTTGGCATTGCACAGCCCAGCAGTTTCTTTTTAGAAGTTAATATTTATGAAAGGCTACATATTATTTGATCTCTCCGTGCTGAACTCACTCGCTCATACAACATTGTCTTCTTAATATGTTTGCTTCTCAGTTATGTTTTCAGTCCCTGTGAAGATACTTCGCTTCCTCAGAGTTTTTATAAAACGATCTCTAAAACGATGCAAATCTCGCCCCTTGCAGTAGAGAAAACTAACGGCGCTGGTCCAGGTTTTAAAACCCATTGTCAGTGTTGCTCTGGTTACCTATTTTGGAAATGACCCAAATGGAGAACATTTTGAAGAAAGAAAAAAGGCGTTGGTGGAGACTCGTCTGGGGGAAGCTGTTCAGAGTTATCTTGTTAACTTAATGTAAAATTGATGAATGTCTGCAACTTTAAGCAACAAAACGTGTAATGAAAGATGTCCTCTTTTTTTCTGGGATTTTACTCTGTGAATGTTTCTGGATCATATTCCTGCTCTGCCGCACACTGTGGCTCCACTTCTCTTTCAGTGACGTCTTCTGTATCAGTTCTCTCCTCTTCTCAGTCCCTTTCTGTTATTTAATTTACTGTCTCCCAGAATACTCCGCCTGTTTAATCATCTTCACTCAACCTTCCCCGGATTTCATTTCTGCTTCCTTTCACAACCTTTCACATTTACCCCTTTTGTATACCTGTGACGCAAATGTTCCGTTTAACTAACAGTTTTTCTGCAATCAGTTAATTTCTTCATCTTTGTTCCCTTCTCAACTTTCCCAACCGTTGATAATATATTCCTAATTTATATTCTATTTCTGTGTTTAATGAATCTATAACTCGATCCTGTGTATTTCCTCCTTCTCCTTGCCTTCCTCCATCTTGTTTGCTCTTGGCTTCAAGTCCTTTCCTTTTCACTGTCCCCCCAGTTCATGCTCATTTTGGATTTTCTTTAATATTTTAGTTTTCTTCATCCTGTCTCTTCTGTTCTTCCTAAATTACTGTTTCCATGTCACTTCCTGACGTTTCCTACCACTCAGCGATTTGTCTTGATCGACAACTTCTGTCCTGTCTGTCTTTAGCTTTCTGGGTGCCATCCCTGTGTCTATTTGTTTCTTTCCTTTCCTGGCTCCCTCTGGACTCTCTCGTTAGTGCAACTTTCACAAACAGCTCCATTGCTTGTTAAAGGCAACATATCGACATTCTACATTTACTATATAAACCTGCCTTGTTGCTCCCCGGTTGGATTGATCCACCCAGTCCACTGGGGTCATTATTCAAATGACAGGGTGGACAAAAACCAACTCGCCGAAATCCTTGGTCCACCCGTCGAAGCAGCTGACCATTGCGTGGCCACTGGCGCGTGTCAACAGCAACTTCATGCAACAGCTGAGAGTTTTTCGAATGTGAGGACCATAAATTATTAGCCACCCCAAAGAGAGCGGCGAATCGGGCCATCCTCAATGGCCACGGTCCTGATTGGGGTTCATCGCGGGTTGGGAATGCATAGAGCTCACAAAGGCCCTGAGACATCCTGAGCACCCTTTACCTCTGGAGCGGCCTCCAGCCGCTCAGGCCGCACTTTTTACTGCATCCACATGTTCCTGGAGGAGAGTTGGAGGCTGACGATCAGCTATTCTCACTCACTGCATTCCAAATCATCAACAAAGCATGCTCATCATTTTTATTATTATTATTTGTGATGCAACATCTCTCAATGACAAGCTCTAGTGACAATGGGATGGGGATGAAGCAACAGTTCACGATGCAGTGGGTGCTATAACCACGGACCTGCAGTCAGGCTGTTCAGTCAAAGGGACATTTCCAATCTGAATGGCAACCGAAGGGGAAATCAGCCGGCACTAAGCGATTGAGCAACACTTCTCAGGATCAAACTGTTCACTTCCTGCTATGAGGGAGAGTCTGGGCCAAATTCCCTGACAGTTGTCTCTTTCAGCCACGGGCGCAACTGGGGGTCCCACTGGTACGGAAGTAGGTTATTAATTATTAAATCAATAAAATGTGACACGGATCTTAAGATGAATTGCACAGGCGCACTCTCAAGTTAAAAATTAGAGCCGTCACATTGGAGCAAGAGTTTATTTGCTAAGTTGTTAGCTAGTTAATTGCACTTACAGATCGAAAGAACCAGGGAACTTCGCCGGCCTGAGGAGGGTCCAAAGAAGGAAAGCTCAGGCCACACATGATGTTAAAGACCATGGAAAAGTAAAATGGCGGGAAGCTTGTACAGTGCTTGTTATCATGAACAATCATGCCAATAAGTTGTCTTACCTTCCCAAGCGTGTTAATGATGGTCTGTTGGCGCTTGAAGTGCCGCTGCAGTACAGCATGCAAACAACTCTCGTCAGAGTGCATATCCAATCCAAGAACAGCACTGAAGGGTTAAAGCACGCATTTTAAAATGACAGGCTTAACGTGGGTTTCTTCTACCCAATATCAGTCAAGTTAATCATTTTTGGTGATTTCATCACATGGGTTGCTACAGATCACCAGGCATAGGAGCTGCCCAAAATTGACTGGGAGATGAGCCTAGCAGGAAAGACAGTGGAACAGCAATGGCAAGAGTTTCTGGGAGTAATTTGGGAGACAAAGCAACAATTCATCCCTAGGAAGAAGAATCATACTAAAGAGAGGACGAGGCAACCATGGCTGACAAGGGAAGTCAGGGACAGAAAAAAAGTGCAAGTGAAAGCATACAATGCGGCGAAGAGCAGTGGGAAACCAGGGGATTGGGAAGCCTACAAAGACCAACAGAGGACAACTAAAAAAGAAATAAGGAGGGAGTAGATTAAATATGAGTGTAAACTAGCTAGTAACAAAAAAGAAATTGCAAGAGTTTTTTTTTTACATATACAAAGGGTAAGAGAGAGGCAAAAGTGGACATTGGTCGCTGGAAAATGACGCTGGAGAAGTATTAGTGGGGAACAAATAAATGTCGGAGGAACTGAATAAGTGCTTAGCGTCAGGCTTCACAGTGGAAGACACGAGTGACATCCCCAAAGTTCAATAGAGTTGGGAGGCAGAGGTGAGTCTGGTGGCCATTATCAAGGAGAATGTGCTAGGAAAACTGAAATGTCTGATGTTGGATAAATCACCTGGACCAGATGATTACAACGCCGGAGTTCTGCAGGAGATAGCTGAAGAGATAGTGGAGGCGTTAGTGGTGATCCTTCAGGAATCACTGGAGTAAGGGAGGGTCCCAGAGTACTGGAAAATCTCGAATGTAACCCCCCTGTTTAAGAAGGAAGTGAGGCAAAAGATGGGAAATTACAGGCCGATTAGCCTGACGTCGGTCGTTGCTAAGATTTTAAAGTGAATTATTAAGGATGAGATTTCAGAATACTTGGAAGTGCATGATAAAATCGGGCAAAGTGAGCTTGGTTTCATCAATGTTAGAATTCTTTGAGGAGGTAACGAGTAGGTTAGACGAAGAAGAGTCAATGGATGTTATCTACTTGGATTTTCACAAGGCCTTTGACAAGGTGCCGCACAGGAGGCTGCTCAGTAACATAGGAGCCCATGGCGTTAGAGGCAAGATGTTAGCATGGATAGAAGATTGGCTGTCTGGCAGGAGGCACAGAGTGGGGATAAGGGGGTCCTTCTCAGGATGGCGGCCGGTGACCAGTAGAGTTCCGGAGGGGTCAGTGTTGGGGCCACAACTTTTCACTTTATACATGAATGATCTAGATGAAGGAGCTGATGGCATCCTGGCTAGTTTTGAAGATGATATAAAGATATGTGGAGGGAGAGGTGGTATTGAGGAGGCGGGGAGGCTGCAGAAGTATTTGGACATGTTAGGAGAATGGGCAAAGTAGTGGCAGATGGAAAACAACGTGGGGAAGTGTGAGGTCATGCACTTTGGTAGGAAGAATAGAGGCATGGACTATTTTCTAAATGGGGAGGGAGTTCGGAAACCTGGAGTGCAAAGGGATTTGGGAGTCCTAGTCCATGATTCTCTTAAGGTTAAATTGCAGGTTGAGTCGATAGTTTGGAAGGCAAATGCAATGTTGACATTTATTTCGAGAGGACTAGAATATAAAAGGAGGGATGTGATGCTGAGGCTTTATAAGGCTCTGGTCAGAGCACATTTAGAATATTGTGAGCAATTCTGGGCCCCGTATTTTAGGAAGGATGTTCTCGCCCTGGAGACGGTCCAGAGGAGGTTCACGAGAATGATCTCAGGATTGAAAGGATTAACATATGACGAAAGTTTGAGGACTCTGTGTCTATAGTCGATGGACTGCGGAAGGATGAGGGGGGATCTGATTGAAACTTACAGAATCCTGAAAGGCCTGGATAGAGTGGACGTGGGGAAGATGTTTCCGTTAGTAGGAGATACTAGCACCCGAGGGCACAACCTCAGAGAAAAGGGAAGACCTTTTAGAACAGAGATGAGGAGAAACTTCTTTAGTCAGAGAGTGGTGAATCTATGGAATTCCTTGCCACAGAAGGCTGTGGAGGCCAGGTCATTGAATGTATTTAAGACGGAGATAGATGGCTTCTTCATTGCTAAGGTTACAAAAGGTTACGGGGAGAAGGCCGGAGAAAGGGGTTGAGAAACTTATCAGCCATGATTGAATGGCGGAGCAGACTCGATAGGCCGATTGGCCTAATTTATTCTCCTATGTCTAATGGTCTTTCTGCTACTAGATCTTATTGTAAGGGCTCACGAGAAACTTGCCATTGGAATTTTGCCGTGGTGCAGATGGGTGAAGAACATGGCCTTTTAATCACCAACACGTTTTCCGCCATTCCAATTGGAACACTGGACATTGGGTGAACCCCAGCTCTGAGCACTGGCATTTAATTGACCATGTCATCACCAGGCACAGGTCAGGTAGGGTGTTCGGATAATGAAGCCATGTGAGGCGTTGGTTGCTGAGCTGACCACTGTCTTAGCCTTTCAAACATAGACGTTTTTGTCTCACAACTTGACATTGCCAGATCTTAAAGTGCACAAGTTTCGCAAAGTCTCAAGTTTGAAACAGGCAGGCAAGTAGGAATCTTTCTCAGAGAACTCCGGAGTCGCAAATAACAGTGAAAATGTGACAGTGAATTGAGGAGGAGTGAGCGAGATTCAGGACTGCAATGTTTCCAGTGCTGTACATGACCTTTGTCTTACCGTTCGTATGAATCTACATTTGTTGAATGAAAAAATATGAGCGGATCCAATAACTAATGGAAGAGAATCACTACCTTTACTGGTATTTGCACAATCACATGTCCACTAAATCTAAGCACGTAGCCTTCTCAAACCTCTGCAGGATTGAAGGATGCAGGCTCAGAAAGATGTAAGACGAATGATTCAATCAGAAGAGCGAATAAATTTCCTAATTTGAGGGTAATACAAGATAGAAGAGTTCATATGATGCTCGAAAACTGCTTGAAGGCACAAGCCTTGGTTGATTTGTCAACAGTCCTCGGCGCCTATGTGCCAGAACCATTGGAAGAACAAAAACAAAATCTACAAAGATGGGCGGAACCCAATAATAAACATTCTCATGCAGCTTTCATACAGCAATGAAGAGATAGGTTTTCCATTAACCGTTCTCTTGATAAACATTCCACCAAACAGAAAACGAATAAAACTGTCAGTCTTCTGTCTATAGTTAAACGTAAAGAAGCTGATGATGTCCCAACGTTTGTCTAAATAGCTGGATGCAAATGCCTCGTTAATAGCCTAATTAAAATCTTTCCCCCTATGAGGAGGACAGGGAATGCTCCAGAACAATACAAGGTACCTCATTGCCAAGCTGCACTAATGGAATGTAACCTGCCAACCATCAAACAATCATTTTGAAATCTCACGCCACTTCCTCTCTCCGAAAACCTTCGCCATAATCGTTCTGATCGTCTTAGTGCATAACGTCGACCAGGATCTGCTGCCAGTGGAGACTGCAGTTCAATCAATAGTCCTAGAATCACTGACATGGCTCTTGCAGTAAGGCAGCTTAAACTCTTCGGGTTAGTAATGTCAAGAACAAGGTTCTGGCTTCTAAGCCACTTATGATTAGCTGACACAAGTCAGCCTTGAGAGGCTTTAGAAGGTCAGGAAATCATTCTGCTGCCTGAGAAATTCATCACACTGGTTCAACCGTTCCACGACGCCAAGCTCACAACTTCCCTGGATGACTGTAAGTCTACTCACCCGTTTCCAGTCACTAATGGAGTTAAACAGGGCTGTGTGCTGGAATCGACTCTCTTCAGCATGTTTCATTTTATCTCCCCATTCTCTACAATGCCCTCCATTATGGCGATGCTGACATTGGAATGAAATATCGCACAAGCAGAAATCTCGCCATCCTGCCACTACTGCAGGCAATGAACAAAGTGTCTAAGAACATTCTTCATCACTTTGTGTTTTCTGATGTCTGTGCGCGTGTTACCAGTTCAGAGCTGGGAATGCAGGTAGCACAGACTTGCCCACCAATCATGCAACAACTTGTATCTCATGATCATCATGACGGAAAATGAAGTAATGTATCAGTCTGTACCAGGGCGCAATGTTTCAGTCTATGATCACAAGGTGTTTGCAATGGAGGGCTTCACTTATCTCGGCAGCGAACTCAATCGCACTGTCGATAATGAGGCACGTGCAAGAATGTAAAGCACACATAAAAAGTGTAACCTTCGGATGCCTCCTGAAATCAACCTGGAAGTGAAGAGAAATCTGCCCGCTTACCTAAGTGAAAGTCCACACTGCAATAGGACTGTCAACTTTGCAAAAAGTTTGAAAATCTGATTGTGCACAAACACCATGTCATAAAGAGAAATCATTTTTAGTTGAGCTGCCTGAGGAAAGCTTTGCAGCTCAGATGGCAGGGCAGAATACAAGACATTGAACTGACACGTCAAGCATTCATTCTTTCACCAGAGACACAGCTGTCCCACACAGTTTATGCAACCAAAATGCTTTAAAATAGTTAACCAAATGAAATTTCTATGGAGGATTTGAGACTGGTGTGCGCTCTCATTGAAAACAAAGGAAGCACTGCAGGGACACTTTGAAGACTTCTCTTCGGAGTTTTAAAATTCAACAAGAGTCTTAGGATAAGCTCAACGAAGATGTTTGCGCCTTTGCAATGCCAATTTAAAAATGAAGGCTGAAGGCGTTAGTGTTTCAAATGGCATTTATTTCTCATGCTTGAAATCCATGGTCTCGGTCATATATTTAAATAATCTAACAAGCAGTTTGAATGGGTATATCAACAGTTTCTTAAACTCCTCTCTGAATTTCGCCTGTGTCAAAGCGTAAATACACGTGTTGGTGCATGTACTGAGAAGCTGCAGCATCATTGCTGTTCTTTCTGTGATATAAAGGGGGTCAGTGGCAGAAACAGCATATTGTTCTGTAATTCGCTGATAAACATAAAATACAAACTGTGTCACCCATAACATTAAAAAAATGCCTGTTATTCTGTACAGTAAAATTATAGCTTTTCTTCTATGATCCATCTCTGGATCCTTGCGATTCTCGCCACTGCTGAGGCCCTGGAGATCCCTCCGGACTCTGCTGGTCACTAAAATGCATCTGACAGTCAGAAGGTTGAGAATCGAAATTAGAAAAAACGGGACACAGGGAGACAAAATGCGATGAAACAACTCATATGCTGCCCAAGCAGTGGAATTAATGAGGCTAGATTTAATGGTACAATACCAGGGAACGTTATCAATTATATATACAGCTTCAGATGCGAAGAACCAAGGGGTACACTCTAAGGAGCCTAGCACACTCACTGTTGTTAGAACCACAGCTGCCGTTTTCGGGGTACAATATTTTGTTTTCAGCTTCTCACAACAAATTGCCACAAAACGATCAAAGGTGAACACCACTGTTAGCCATACAGAAACAGTCGTGGCTGCAAAAACCAGGAAGTTATTGAGGCAGCAAACGGGAGTAATGAGCAGAAATGAACCTGGGAAGTATATTCGAAATATCCCTCTTAACATAGGATCAGTGATCATGACCAGCAGATCGGCCATTGCCATGCCCAACAGGTAGCGGTTGATACATTTTGACAGACCACACTTTCCTCTGAATAATATCAGAATCGTTAGCACGTTCACTGGAACAGAGAAATGTAATGAAACACATAAACAATGATCCGCCATGGAAGCAAAATTCCAATCTGTCAGGTTATAGGATGCTTTTGCTGTTGCATCCTAAAAGGAACGTTTATGAAATGTTTTTGAGCAGAAGATATTTTTTTCAATTTATTGTCAAATCGTTTTGAAGATCTATTTGTCTTTAATTTGAATTCATTGCCCACTGGATGCAGTGAAAGGGAAAAGTGAGGTCGTCGAACCATTGCCTAGGAGTGAATGTCATTGAGGAAGCAGGCAAATTGTTTGTTTAAACCAGCTTTGGATTCCATGCTGATGAGGAAAATTTGGTTACAAACTGAGAGCAACTGATTAGTTGTTCAGGGTTATGCAAGCTAAACTTGGTTCACACAAAGCGAATGAGGAAGAGAGATTGAGTGTGGGAATTGTTTGGGAGATTCATCCAGAAACTGAACCTTTGCGGGAAATTAGGAGGGAGCCATCTAAGATCTGAATTGGAGGCCTTGGCAATTGGTTTGGGAAAGTGGGTAAACCTAAGTGTTGGATGAGAAAATAGAGGATTCAGTGCAATGTAATAAGAGACTGAGATTCCAAGATTGCTATGGAATAAAAACATGAGGGGAAGTCTAATACATGGATCATCTATATACACAACTCAATTATTATATTTAACCATTGATAACTAATATAATTGTTGTTGGCGAACAGGACGATGGTCCTGAAATACGTTCAAGAAATTTATCTTTCACGTCCCATTGCTTACAAATCAGAAACGGACAGAATGAAGGTAATGCACATCGTCCTTGATGAAATTGTGCAAATACATATATTCAGAGCATTATCTAATAATATATCGCCATTAGTGAATCTGAAAGAAATTGTTCAATAATGCCTGTTCACTCTGCTCATATATCCAGGAAAAGAACATTCACCGAATGAGGTAAACACTTAACAAATGAGTGTAGCAGTGAAACTAAACGAACCTGCAACATATTTCACATGCCCTCATCTCAGTTTCCCTCACAAATCATCGTTCAAGAGACTTGAGAAGTTCATCACCATGAATTACTCACACCGTATTTTATCTCATTAACACCCCATTTGTATTCCCCCCTACGCACCCCCCCTTCCCACCCCCCTTCCACCCCCACCCCCACCGCCCCCACCCCACCCCCCCCCCCCCCCCAACGCCGCCTCTCTCGTCCTCTCTTTCTCCAAATCTATCTCTCTTTCACTTGCATCCTCTGTTTCTCTCTCTCTCTTTCATCTCCCTCATTATTTTTCGTTTGTTATCTCCCGTTGTCCCCTCTATGCCTCTAACATCGTTGTTGTATTGCTCCGTTTCACATCTGACTCATTGTTATTATCCTGGGCGAGCATCCTAGTCATAAATGCTACTTGCCTGTAAATTTCGGCGTGTATTTCTTTTTGTTCATTTAGAAAATTTTGTGAAAAGTTTAACATTTCAACAGGTGATCACAGTCTCTATTTGTTAACTTGCTTTTTTCTCTTGTTCAAATCCGTTCCATTACTTAAAAGAAAAAAACTACAGAGCACATATGTTTCAGGTGAAAGTCCACAGAATCGAGTAATTAATGAAGAAACCAAGCAATAATTTAGTATTTGCGCAGACTTAACAATCATTATCTCATGATATGCGGCCTATAGAGATTATTCATGACAATCACACTCCACATTCCAGCTTGAGTAAGAGATTCTTCAAGCCTCTTAAAATATATCAACATTTCAACTTTCGATTTCATGCAAAATACATTAAGATAATAGTGCATCATAAATACAAAAAAATGTAGATCAGATTCATGGAAAGAAGATTCAATGCCTTCCTCTCTCAACCTCAAAGAAACTCTGCTTCGTGGCTATATGATCAATTTAATTTTATTAATTTAACAGCCAGTACATAATCATTAATTTGCAAGAAAGAAAAAAATATACGGGTGATTGACATCACTTATTTAATCTGCTCCCCATCTTTGCCTCCATCTCCCTTAGTGAATGCATCCAATTTTCAGAAGAATGCTGTTTCCTCTCATAAGTTAAATGCAAAATAGCGTGGATGCTGGAAATCATAAGTAAAAACTGAAGACACTGAATAAACTCAGCTGCTCGAGCAGCACCTGTAGAAAAAGAAACGGAATTAGCGTTTTGTGTTTGCATGACTCTTCTTCCAGAGCTGAAGGAGGGCCGCACGGACGGGAAACGTTTAATCGGTTCCTCTCATAACAGATGCTGCCAGTCACGCTGAATTTTTGCAGCATTATCTCTCTTTATTTATGTTTCATCTCATCTTGTGCTGACAAATCTCCCAGGAGGCCAATAATGTGCCCATTCAATCCCACGCCATGCACTGTTCAATCTGTCTGCGAAACAAAGAACACGCAAAACATAATTCCTTTATAGAGAACCATAAACCATCTGAAACTCCAATTGTAGTAATTGCAAAATGTAGATTTAGCAGGGGGATTGTTTAACAAAACATTGATACTGCTCATCCTAGATTACAACTAACATGAAAGTGTTGTTAGTCCCTCAGGTGCACTGTAAATATTTTCAACATAAGAGCAATACATTCCATTTCACAATGAGCTCCGGCAACAGGCTGTAACTTCATCCATATTCTTTCAGGGAAGACTATGTGAAAGAAACAGGAACAGACTCAGTTCGGCAGCGAGGCATACAACGTGGCAGAAGGGAATAATATTTTAGATCATTGAAAAGCAAAACAATGTTTGAAGTTGTTGCAAAACGGATTAATGTTGTTTATTGTTAGAGGTCTGACATTGCGCAGCCTCCTATGGCAGTTAGCTGCCTCGTTATGAATAACTGAGAAGTTTTGAGCAGTGATATTCCAAGACAGGTACAGCCCGCAAAGTGATACTGGCAGGAACAATCGATCGTCTTCTGCGCGTTGATACGACGCTGGTGAGAGCAAATGTGCAATATCACACGCAGTATTGATCGACTGAGATAACGGGTGATATTATTGAATGGGAGGTAGTTCAGGCAAGGATTATTAGGTTTAGTCCTGTGTTGATGGAGTTATCATATGAGAACATTTTGAGCTGGTTGCGTCCACAATCAAAGCAGTTGGTAAGAATAAGAGCTGATATTACTATAACGTACACGATTCAGAGGTCGTTTAAGAGGAATTGAAAGGATTTTTCATGTCAGGATTTTTCACCTCATGGAATAATAAACGCCATATGGACACTGTTTCACAATCAACTTCCACACATTCAAACTGGGGATGATTAAGGCTATTTTCACTGCGAGGGTCGGAGATCTCTGGAATTGTCTTGGAAACAGAACTCTGGATGCCGAGATATTGAAAATACATAAGGTTTGGGTAAACGGAGTTTTACAGTATAGCAGAGTAATGGATTATTGGTAAACCAATGGAAAAGGGAGCTGGGGGCGCCATCAAATGAGTCACGATCTGATCGTAATGCTGAACGCCTTACAGCTCGTGCTGTATGGCATACTTCACCTCCTGTTTCCAATGTCCTTGTGTCCAGCTGACAACAATTTACCCAGTACAACAAATAAACTTTTAGAATTGCCAGGATTGCATCCGAAATGGTCAATGCAGATACATGAAATTCACAAAAGGTCGACAAAGCAAAGATTTAAGAAATTTCATTCCTCAACGTGTAAAACTGATCAGTAAGCTTTAAACATATAGTAACTAAAAAATTGTCGATTCGAGCAGTTGTGTCAAATACCGAGTTACAACATTAAGAACTGGACGCAATGGCTCACCAAATACTCCAACTGGCGTAAGAACAAGAAAGTAAATATCTCTTATTTGATAGATGACTGGATATTCCATTACTGTGAGGGAGACTCGAACCCACAGCTCCGGCAGGCACTCTGAGCTCACCCATTCTGATGGTATTTGATTTATAAAGGGTATGTTATTCCTCTGAGACGGTTGTATTCCTGATTATTGCTATTAGTCACACTGAGTGAGTAAACACATTACATCAGCAGCTTTGACTCCGATGTAAATTACATTGTGAAATGATTATTATGAATCAAAATTGCATCAAAAACAAAAACAGGGCTTGATGTTATCCCTCAGATCCCGAGTATAAAGTTGCAAACTATGATTGTCGAGCTGCAAGTTAACAATAAACAAAGATTGAAAAATAATTTGTTGGTGGTAATATTAGCTTCGGCCGTTTAACTTAGATGGTTAATGGAATGGTATCGACGGAAATGGTTCCGCGTCAGAAAGCGAGAGAGAGAGAGAGAAAGACAGAAGAAAGATAGCAGGTTAGGAATGCAGAAAATGGAGGGTTGGGGAGATTGGGAGGGACCCAGAATTAATCTGTCTGTATTTAGAATACACCCGCCAAAAGCCCCTCCATTCTCTTTCCCGGCTACCTCTATATTAAAATAATTCATGAGTCTCTCCAGAATGGAAAAAGCTAAAACCTTTATCAGTCGCCTCATCAGCAATATCGTTAGCGTTTCACTGACCATGTTCGCCTCCCTATCTGGTGCCTCAAGATGAGTATGGATTTATTTTGCATCGATTCCAAATTCCTCTCTGACCCGAGATTCCAGTATCATTGCTCCTACATCACATTTCTGAATCCCTCATATGACCAGTTGCTTGTCCTGCTTGAGCTCATTTTCCGAATGCAAAATGTATTTGTCACATAGACTCTCTAACCCTCTCTTACAATCCATGGCCATTCTCTATCACTGACACCCGTCTATTAGTTGGGCTTCCATAACTGGATTCCACTCTTACACACCCTAACTGAAGCGGAGAAACTCCAGAACTGGCTTCTCCCCCGACTTTGCAATATCATGGTCTTTGATGGGTCTCCACTTTAGTATCTAATATTTCATATTGGGGATATCATCAGCAGGAGTGTGGCTGGATTTCTTTGTACGATATTGACATCAGCTTTTTCTCTCGATGTTATTTCTCGTCAGTTCGTCCCACTCTCGCTTTGTAATCTGTATAACTATCAAATGTCAAGCTTGCAAGGGTCACATGTTTGTCTTATCATCCAGTGACAAGGCGGAATGCGCCAAAGTCAACTCAAACGAAACAAACCGTATATCAATGTCACTAATTGAAATCCACATCATGTTCATTTGCTGCTAGTGATCATCAGCACAATATTTGACGCCCTGTTATCTACCAAGCCCATGGGCCGCAGTTTGAAAAATGCTGCCTTCAGTGATTTTGTTGCGTTCGCTCTCACCTCAGACCAGCTGACATTATGCACCTCATCCATGTCTTTATCTGATGCAGACTCAGATATGAAAATGTGCACCTAGGAGACATTCATCACTCTTTCCGTTATTGATCCAAAGCCCTGATTCCCTTACCAAGTCTTTTTTTTTCAAGGAAATTACTGATCTCCTTAATCACCTACATTGTATGGAGCATTCTGAAAGTATCGCATTTTTTTTCCACTCCTTCCCTGTATTTAAAACAAAGAAGGTACTATCCCTTCCTACATAAGGTGCCTATTCTCTTGATACTGTAATCCTTCACATTATTGCTTCCTGGTCATTCTCAGTGTTGCAATTCGCAGTTGACGGCAATTTTCTGTACAGTACCTTATAACCTCTGTGCGAATCTACAGTTTCTAACGTCTGATCATTTAGGAAACACTGTGATCCGACTATTTTCAGTGGAAAGTAGATGACATTACACGTTAAAAAAAAAAAAATCATGCCCTGTAAGTGTCGCCGGCCAGGTCGTGATTACTTGTCATTTTCGAAGACAGTATGAAATAAAGTTACAATTCGAAAGAATGTGCAGCTAGACCGTGACCTTTGAGTATATATGCACTTGTTCGTGGAGATTTTGGAAAGGGGTTGAAAAGGCTTAATAGCTCATGTTGTTTATAACTAGAGGGAAACGTGGGACTAATCTTCAAGAAGTAATTACCGGTCTCAAATGGGGTTTTGCATCCAATTCCTCTCCAAACTTATAAAAGAGTAGAAGGGAAAGCAGATTGAAACCATTTGAGCTGAGATCAATCCCTTCGGATCAAAAGGTGCAATCTCTTTTGGTCCCGACAGATATAGTTCCCAACATGAATATTTCGAGCTTTATTTAATTCGCTTTGCCTGATTGCGACAAATATTCTGTTCAAGCCCGCATCTCAGCGGGCAATCTCGTCCATCGATAGTTCCAAAAGCCTTTTGCCCTGTGAAATTAATTATTGCATTGAATGTTGTATTGAGCTTCTCAATGTAATAAGATTTTTAGTGTATAAATCCACCCTTTGCTAATATTATTCCATGTTAATGGTTGGTTGATTTGTGTGGTTTTTGTTCTCTCACCAGGTTTTAATCCTTTTCAGATACTTCCATTTTTTTGGCCACGATTAATGATTTAATCGCTATTCTTTCCGAAACCACCTTTGCCAAAGCTGTATTTGAACAGGCGATAAGCCACTACTATTGTCAAGCAGGAAAGCATGTCAAAATGTGGACGTGGCTAAAATATGAACGTGAATAGTTATTTATCAATACTTTCGCTGGCAATGAACATATGTGCCCCTCTCTATATGCACGTTCTCTCAATATTAACCTTTAATTTATTTTGAATTAGAGTCACGTCTCACAGTGGAGAATGCGCTGTAATGCCCAACCCCATTGTTCCCGAGCAGCGAGAAATGCGATAAGGTTGAACGAACCACCAGGATTCCTCAATTCTAACAAACACTTCATTTTAGGTTAACAGAGTACGAGCACTAGGTTTGTAAACTTAATAAATTCAAAATAAACTGTTTAGCGACCAAACTGTCGATGACCCGTGGCAGAAGAATGAAATATGAGCTACCAATTTATAGCACTGGTACCTAAAATCAAACTCCTTTAAAAACCCTATCCAATCACTTACAGGACACATAAGATACACACAAAAAAAATGGGATTTAAAGTTGGAATAAAACAGCTAGTCCCTGCAGATTATGGAGGGTAGTTACATCCACAATGCTGATAAGAATGGGGTTCCAAGATTCGATTCAGATAAACTGATGGAAAGGTGGCATATTTACAAGTCAAAGTAAAATGCTATGGATGTTGTAAATCTGAAACAAGAACAAAAATTGTTCGAAAAAACTCAGTAAGTCTGACACCATCTGTGGAGAGGAAGACGGAGTTAATGTTTTGAGTCCGTATGATGTTGAGTTTTATGGACACGACACGTTAATGGTGTCTTTATTTCCATATCAGTTTGGTGAGTGACTTGGAGGGGAATTTACACGCGCTGGTGTGCCCATTCTATCTGCTGCCCTTCTCCTTGCAGATGGCAGTGGTCATGTGTTTGTAGAGAGAGAAAGAGATAGATACATAGATAGACAGAGAGAGAGAGATAAAGAGAGAGAATTGCAACCCCAATAGAGATAGCTAACGGGTCAAGCAAAATGTGTGTTTTCATTTACTGGATCAATCATGAACACACAACACAATTTAAAACCTTTCTTGAGAAAAGTCCTAAACGAGCAAGATCAGCACAAAAAATAATACCAAAATATCGTAGATAGCTTACACTTTAAGTTATGAGGCATGATGTTTCACTTAATGCTTTTCATGAAAACCAGAAAAATAAGCAAACAAACAAATAAATAAGAGATAAAAAAATGTTCCTAAACATTGTCCATTCTATCTCCCCCTGGCAATTTGCGGGTAGATGTTACACTACCAGTAGTGCGTCTGTTATACATATATATTTATATTCCTGAACTCAATCGATGTGGCCTTAGATGTTAATATTTCTATTCCTCCTCACAGCTGTAATTGCTCCTAGAACCAATATTCCCACCTCGTCCATTTTTCTCCCCCTCTCCATGTCATCTTATCAGCCTGTTGCGAGGAATGTTGAGCTCTCACTCATGTTCCTCTTTAAGCGGTGTTTATGTAATAGGTATGGTACCATATTGCCATGTTTGAATCTGTAAACTCAGCTCGACCTCTTTATTTGCTCCAGTCCTTATATTGAAGTTTATGTCCTGGGACATTGGCAAAATCTCGTTGTTGTTTTCAATATTTGGTTATGCAAGCCGTCCAGACTCACTCACTGATTTTCTGCCTTCCATTACCCTTTCTGACTTTTCCCAATCTGAATAAACCTTCAAGTTCTCAGGCTGCCGCAAAACTATTTTAAACCCTTCCCAGCAGCATGAGTAAAATCCTGAATGTATGCCACTGTCCCTGCACATCTGGTAAATCAGTTCTGCCATGGGGCAGGACATTACCCGGGATGTTGATCGAGGAGTCTGGCAAATTGGATGAAATGTGTGATTCTGTGAGTATTAGTACTTTGGAACAGCAAGGTGTCAACGTGGTCCTGCCATTTTGTGACCTGCCCTCACAGTCAATATGGTGACACTCCAACTGAATGAGAAATGAGACATCGACAAGAGACAGTTATCAATGCACCTAAGGTTTATTCACATGATTCAGAAAGCTGTGGGGCAGGGGCCAGGATTCGCACAGTCTCCACAATCAAACGAAGCCTGAATTAAAGTTAGATTATGTCGACGACATCGGGGATGAGGTTACATATATCCACCCTGTTGTAGATCATTTCACCTTACAGCACGATTGGTTTGGTGCACACAATCAATTAGTCGGCTGAATCTGGCCTGTCGAGCAAGGCATGAATCGACATTTTCCACCAAAGCTCTTGCATCCGAAATTCTCGGCTGAAACGTTCATAAGGATATTTCATTAGCTTATTGTTCTGGGTGGGAAATAGAGGGAGAATATTAGCACATTAACAAGCCGCATATGTCAGTATTTCACTCACTCGAGGGGGATCAGGAGCATATATTGCATAAAAGTGCATTACCCGCTCCTGTTAAACGAGCTTCGCCTTAAATACATCAATGTTTATTACCCCAACTGCTCCCTGTAGTCACACGCTGCACATTCTCACCGCTCTCTGGGTAAAGGTGCTTATTCTGAACACTCTATTGGATTTATCAGAGACAAACTTAGATGGAAATGCCCTCGATTTGTCCACCCAAAGCAACGGAAACATCTGCCCTACAGCTACAAAATAAAAACCTTCTGTGGAAAGTTCACAAACAACTTATATTTAAATTGCACCATTATCCTCCTAAAGGTTCCCGAGGTGCCTGAAAGGAGTTTCCTCAAAGCCATGTCGCCATCTGTCAACAGCGGGCGACACTGGGACGGATAACAAGGTATTTGCTCAAAATAATAGGGTTGAAGGAGCGTCTTACAGGAGGAGCAAGAGGTGGATCATTTTAGGGTTGGGAGAGGTGTGGAATTCAAGCGCTTAGGGCCCAGGCAGCGAAGGACAGAGCCGCCAAGTTCAGGACTCACGCAGCAACATATTAAAAGGAGCATTGTTTACGGAGGTTTGAACGTGCGGGAGCAGTCAGGATCGCGTTGGAATAGAGAAGTCCGGAATTAAGGAATGTCTGGCAGAGGATTTCAGTAACAGGTGAAATAAGGCCGGTAGGCACGCGCTGTTACGAAGGTAGAACAGTTTTTGGTCACTTGTATGACATAGATTATGTGGCATGAATCACATCTTGCGGTCAAATATGACACCAAGTTAGTGAAAGATTTCACCTTGGATATTCGCCAAGTGCTGGGCGATGTTGGTGATAATTAATTCAAGCAATAACTTCCACATCCACTATTTGATGGTTGATAAGCAATCTGGTTATTGAGAGACAGTGGAGGAGTTGACAGGAGTAGTGGTGAGGTAGGGCTTAGCGCCGTACTTGTGGATAATAACACTACGTTTTCGGCTGCTGGCTCCGAGGGACTCCACAAATGGAGGTGGGGGAATTGCAGACATTGAAGTGCAGGGAACAAAGAGAGATAGTGGGATAATTCAAAATAATGCACAGTTCAATATGTTACAATTACAGAGCAGAGAGTTTGTTGGGTCTTTTGCGGAAAAGACGTTCAGTGTGCATAAAGAAAGTGTGTAAAGTGAGGTAAGATGCAGATCAACAAACATCCAATTCTATGTTGGAGGAGCCCCGGGGTGCAGAAAGTCGCCGCCTGTTCCTAGCAATAGCGCCATGTGTTGTATCCTGAGAAATATGCTGAACTGCTAATTCCGAGAGTACACTAACCATCCGATAGTAAAGGACTACATAATCACCAAGACACCAAATACCAAGAGCAGCATTTTCCCCATTTTCTGCTGAGTTCCTCAGAGTCACAATGAGATGATTGGAATATGGAAGCTCTTTATATGGGCTCAGGAAGCATCCTGCCGTTAATTATCAGAAACACACACACTCTCTCTCTCTCCCACACACACACACACACACACACACAAACACACATACACAAACATACTGGGGATTCGTTACATCTTGGACAGATTGAAAGACTACGGGAACGGAAACCAAGAGTGACTAATCAATGAGTTAATGTTTTGTGAAATTTGGTTTTTACTTGATCTCCATGAACACGTCCGAATAATGATTAACCTTGGGACGATTTATAAACATCATTGGCTGAGATTAAATAAGCTAATAATGTGTAAAATGAAAATCCTGTCATCTTCCAACTTTGTTCATTTTCCAATTATCTTTATTGTGTTTTTACTGGTCCCCTAACCTCCCACTCTCTAAGATAACCCACAGCGTCTGTGGGAAGAATACTTGGCTGTGGCATTCATTTCTCCCTCTGACATAACTGAAGCAGATGATCTGGCCATTACCTCTTCAGTGGGAGCTTTCTGTACACCGTTTGGCTTTCACACTTTCTACATTACATCATTGATAACACCTTAACGTTGGCTGGGGAAATCATTGGGAAGTTTTGACGATGCGAATAATGGTATAGAAATGTAATATTTTTTATACTTCTCTTTGCACCTCTCCATCTATCTGCGTCCTAATACTCTTCCCACTGCCTCTCTGAGTTTATGTTAAGATTTTCTTTTTCTACCTCGCTCTGCTCCTCTAACTCATCATTTACGTCTCCTTCTTCATCCATCCAGTTCGCTATCTTCCTCTCATGTTATCTCTCCGTTAAATATTTCTAAATCTAAGCCGCTGGTGGATGATTAAATATTTTCTTCCGATACGGAACCGTGCTGTCACCAGTCGCCATCCTGTCTGACACTCGTTAGCTAATAGAAAGGATTGAGATATCCCTGAATATGAAGCAGCAGCTCACTGTCTATCTATGGAGACAGTACAGAGACTCTTAGCTAGTGAGTGTTCATGTACCATCCCCCTAATTTATTATAAATTCTACATTATTCTGGGTTTGATGTTGTCCAGGTCGATGAATTCAGATGCAGCTGAGAATACAGTTTCAGAAACTAAATTTATTGCCTTATCCAGAGCCTGATGGCTCGATTTGAAAAGTTGCATACTTGTTTTCCAATCCCTCCATAGCCGGGCCCCTCTTTGTCTCCCATTTCCTCCACACCACAATTATCCAGAATCGCTGTGCCAATCCAGGCCTGGCCTTGTCATCATCCTCCGATGCCCATTGCTCAGCCATTGGCTGCTGTGCCCTCGGTTGCCTGCAGAACTATGAAATCGTGAATACCCTGTCCAACTCTCTCTCCTCCAAAATATGCTCCTCAAACCTCAAAGCATTGGGAAAAATGTTTTCATCAATTGCCAATCTTAAGATTCATAGTTTTCCTGCAAAACACTTAAAGCACTTTTGGAGTCTACACTAGGCCATCAAAGACATAGAAATATACGTTATTGTTGTGAATAGTATGGAAGGTTCTGATAGGATCAATCTAGGAAATATGTTTCTGTTGTTTGCTAGGCTGCCAAATCTAATGGCCATCAATACAACAGATTCACTGATGAATCCAATAAGCAACTTAGTAAAGAGGAACGATGTCTTATGGCAGCTGTACACAGCCTCTCTGAGAAAATACCTGGAATATTGTGCGCAGTTTATTCCCCTCAGCTAATAAAGGATATATTTGTCACATTGGGAAGTGCAGCGAAGGTTCAGCGGAATGATTACTGGGGGAAGAGGATTGTCTTTTGAGCAGAGAATGGCTCCACTCGGCCTGTATTCAGTGAAGATTAGAAGAATGAGCTGTAATCTTTTTGAAGCATATACAATTCTGATAGGGCTGGGCGGACTAGGTGCGGGTGGGGGGAGGGGGTGGATTTTCGACCTGGCTGTGGGTGTCTGGAACACGGGGCCCCCATCTGAAAATACGGAGTAAGCCATTCAGGAATGAGATGATGGGCAAATTGTTTCACTCAGATTGTTCTGAACCTCTGATATTCTCGACAACAGGATGCTGTGGAGGGCCTTACAATGAATATACTTAAGGAGGAAATAGATAGATTTCTATACACTAAAGGCATCAATGGGGATGAGGAGAGACAGGGAGTGAGAGGTTGCATTATGGGATCTGCCATGATTATTTTGAATGAAGGACCAGTCTGTAAGGGTCGAATAGCCCACTCCTGCCTCTATTTTTAAGTTTTGATATTTCGTGCGAAAAGGAATTGAGTATTTGAAACTTGTCACCACGTGATTTGAAGAGTATAGATTTATTCAAGCGGAAACTAGATAAACACATGATGGAGGAAAATAACAACAGCTCCGTCCGAATCACCCTCAGGTAAGAGTAACAATGACAGACGCGGCCTGTTTAGTCCCTGCTCTTCTCCCTACATTCCTGCACCCAGAAATATAGACAAATAAAAACTTCCTTTCTGAGATTCAGATAACACGATCGGATGTACCAGCTATGGTGAGACTTGCCAAACTGCTTCCGCGGGCTTGACGAGGTCCAGATCCGCCTCTGTGTTTTTTGGGCTAATACTGTTTCAAAGATAAATGACCTACAATAGGAGTGAAATATGAAACATCGCCTGAGGCTCCAACGAGTATAAACTTTATCTGGGATGTGTAGGACGCTGCAAAAAGCGTCGCCCCTGTCATCTGCACCACTGCTTCCAGAGTCATGTGAAGACAAATCGTTGCAATCTTCTCTGCCTCTTGCCCATGTCTTACTTGTCATTCGGATTGTGTCCTGCCAGATTATTCACAGGGTGGGAGTGGAAGTCGGTAAATAAGAGGGTCGCGCTGCCGGTTTTTACCTCCAGCATGCGCAAAATCACCGAATAACGTTTTGAATTAATGTCCAAGACTCGGCCATAATCATTCCTGTTTATATAGTGAAACATTGAATGTAACTGTGGTGTATTGCCTGCTTTGCTGAACTAGATATGAAGCGCTGTAGACTATTGATCAGGGCACATGTTTTGCAATAAGACACTCAAATTAAAGGAATTGCAAATTTTGAGGTAATAGAACACCAAGAGAACAGGTCATACATCGACAAGTGGGATAAAGACACAAGCGAAAGTTAGACATCACAACCTGTTATTTCAGGGAACGCATCCTTACACATTGGGCCGGGCTGATGATGATTGCGAAAGGGAGAGTTTCATTGGATAACAATCAGGACAAATGTTGCGTTCAGCTTATCTTTCCATGGGAGAGAGAGAAGGGGGAAAATGAATGAAAGTGAATGAGGGAGAGAGAGAGAGAGAGACGAGAGAGAAAGAGAGAGAGAGAGAGAGAAAGAGAGTTGGGGTGGGGTGCGGAGGGTGCTGCTGGGGGAGGGAGGTTTGATTTGTGCTCAAAGGCCATTAAGCCCAATGCTGAAAGAGAAACCGTTCAAGCATTCTACCTTTCACACAAGTAAAGATGTTGTATAACCCATGTGGATATGTAAATCAACACCCAGTTGAATGGCATTGTTCATCAGAGCACTTGCTCAACTTGACCTAACTAGGTCTCCGTGGAGCCGATTCACAGCACATTCTTGCTGCCAGAGATTCATTCCTCAAAGGGGTGCATGAGCTTCCGATCCTTACGCGGGCTTAGGCCAAATATGGGCTAATGAATGAAGACCAGCATGGATTTGTTAAGCGAGTACTACACTGGTTCAGGATAAAGATCCACCATTTTTCCCATAGTGTCTATGGATGAGGAAGCAATATGTACCTTCCAACGCCCACATCCTGAGAAAAAATAGAAATGAAAAATGAACAGCAATGAAGTTCTTGTAAGTTAATGGTTGAAACCTGTTGAGGTCAGTGATCTGAAGAAGGCCTCATGCACCTTTCAACAGCTTGTTCCGCTGACCAGACTTTAGTGCCAGCTTGTCCGCCCTAAGTCGTATCTGATACACGTAAGACCAGCTTCTGTCTCAAACGATGCTGGAAGTTAATTTTTTCCATTAGGTACGTCTTCATTATCTTCGTTTATTAGCAGTAACATTGAATCATTTAGCTATCCATTTTTTCACATCAGTCCTGCTATTTTAAAATATATCTGCAAAATCCCTCCACAAGCATTGACCCAATTCAAATTTGATTGGTATTATTGCATAGTTTGGTTCTCTGTTTGGCAGCAGCTCAATTCATCTTGCGATTCCTATGATTGTCTCCCTCCATGGCCTCACTGATCCAATACATCCCACTGCTCTGCCAATTTCTGATAATCCTGCTAATTATTGCATTTAATTATTTTCAAATTCCCTACGGAAAGTTAACATGTTTCTCTCGGGAAAACCCTCTCGACATAATTTGGCGCTATGCAGAGTCACTGTTGGAGGCGTTGACATGTTCAGCAGCTTTAAAATGCTCCCGATCTTGTCGTTCCTCCCTTCCTGGAATCTGCCGCATGTTGTTTCCTGTCCCTAAATGTTTACCATAACGCCCGGGCTTCGTTACTCTGTGTCTCTTTTTCTCTCTCGCTCTTTCTCTCTAATATAACACCGAAGCCCAGCTCCGCCAAACGTCCCCCCAACCCCCGCCCCCAACCCCATGCACAGCGCCCGCCTCGCTTCTCGAAATATCCACTATTTTATCTTACATTGCCTCTCCACATTGACCATTCCAAAGTGGGAAGAATGAAGTTGTTGTTTGTAATTCCCGCACCAATCCGGCTTCACCAGCTCTGAACTCTATCCTTGTCGCTGAGAACAGTCTCAGGCTGAACGAGACTCTTCACAGGATAGGTATTATGCATTTACACCATCACTGAGACCACATATTTGCACTGTCGTAATATTGCCCGTCTTCGCCGCTGCTTCACCAGCCACTCCCAGAGCCCGCATCCATTCCCTTAAGAACTCTAAATGCAATTATTGCAAAATATTCCTGGCTACTCTCCCACATTTGTCCCTCTGACAGCTTGAGTCAGTTACTCCTAGAACAGCTGGACAGGAAATTTAGCTGCATGCGCGAAAACTTAAACAATTTATCTCTGCTGTTTCATTTTGGTCTTTTACTCGCAGCAGGAGTCGATGCCCTGGAACACGGCCCGTTCAACCAACCAGAGAATGAGCAGACTCCCTGCATCACTGGGTCACCGCATCCATCCCCCATGCATCCTCAGTTCCTCCTTCGTCATTGCACACTGTCTCATCAATACTGTGTCCATCCAGCACAACCAGCTGCAACTGCCTGACTCCAGCCTTCCTGTTTTGTCATACAATGCTCACCTCGTCACCCCACGCATTAACCAACCCCAATGACAACACTCCCGCGCCCAACAACACCACCATCCACGACCCCAATCAGCACATCTTACCGCTCTACATCACTTCCAATTGCCATCACCCCCTTGACCTAGTGTGACCTTCGTTTATCCACATGCACTACTGGCCCATCCTTCAGACTTGGCATCGTCAAGCACCCCACCACTCAACTGTCCCACCCATCCCTCCCAGCACTCCCATATCGAAAACTCCAGGCCCCCGCCTACTGCATCACTACTGCAATCGCCAATGTTCCCTCCCAGGCTCGTTTTTCACCCTTGGCCCAAACCACCCATATGCTCCCGACGTCAGAAGCACTCGCCACCATTCCCCACACCCCACGTCAACTCTTCATACCCAGTCCTCATTATTCCCAGTGGCTCCCCAGCACAGCGACACGGTTCACACTCTATCCTTCAGAAAGGCTTCCATGGCATCTCGATTTCTCCCCTACCGCCCACTAAACTTCCCTTTCACATGCGCCCGGCCCATTGCCGCACTTCTCCTTCATCGCAATATATCCTCCTTGGCCCCTTAACCCGTGGCTCCCATGTAATTACTGCAACAATTCTAATCCCCTCAAATCCATCACATCCATCATTCACTTATCCGGCGTTACCCCTGCTCCCCAGGAGACCTGCATCACCACGCTCATCACCCCCAGCTTTTGCCATTTGATGCACACTTCTTTACACCATATCACAGCGCCTCAATTGGTTCTTTCATGTGCAATAACCTCATTACATCAATGGATAGAGTAACATACTTAAAACCGAATATATATTTAATCCGAATAACATTTTCGCTCAAGACTGATATATATTTTTAATATTTATTTAACTTCCTTGCAGTGAATATGTTAACGATAGTGATCCTCAGTCGCGAAGATGTCTTCTGTCTAATTGTGTCACACGTTACATTTTGACCACGGCAGCAGCGGATCTCCTTGTAGTTATCCTCGACCCGATACTGAGGCATATTCCGATTGTTTATTATGAACATTTTTATTTCCTTTAGTCCAACTCTGTGCGTATTATCCATTTTGACCTGCTTTATGCAGCCACGGGCAGTTCTGTCTGGTTCACTATTTATTTCTCCTATGATTGATTTGTGGCCATTTGGTTCCTGAACCTGAAATGTAAATATTGCACGGAGAAAACTGCAACTGTGACTGTGGGATCAGTTGCTGTGCTGAACTGTTTAAAGAACATTTTCTGGTATTTTATGTTAACAGGTCTCTATGCACTGTCGAACGGTTTCTGGTATTGTGCTGTAATAGTAGATGTTCTACTTTCTCCAGCCTGTGGAACAATCGAGTTCCTCCATCAAATTCTGACTCTGTTGATCCCATTTTTCCTGATTGTGCTGAGCAATATTTTCACCTTCAGACACATTTTACTGAACACAAAGCCCACACGAGTTCGCGGACTCATAGCAGTGGCGAGAGTGGCAGGGACCCAGGCTTGGAGACCGATGGAAATCTACTATTTTGCTATTCATTATCTCGGCCAATTTTGTTCGTTGTTGTCAATATTAATAGTTTATTGCATTTTGTTCCGGTTGTGACATTTGGGGTATATGAATCTATGGAAGGGATATTCTGTGCGTTTATTCGGTTTCATGTTGCAGCTCTTGACTTGCTGCACAAACACGTGTAATTATGCCGTTTCCCAGAAAAGTTCAGAGAGCAGTTGAAGATAGGGCTGAAATACCCCTTTACCCCCTTACTTAAGTTCGTTCAATGATCTGAAGAAGTAAGTCACTGGCATTGTACAATATTTCCTACAATCAATTACAGGCGACAGACGGGGCTGTCGCCATAACAACAAAGTGGGGACTTTCGCTTAATTATCAAAGCTTGCAACCGGGCTCGTTACTTTTAACACAGGGCTGGAGGTGGACTGTCGCTTTGGTAACAGAGCTGTGCTATGCTTCGGAAACTAATGGTGTTTGCTGTGGTTTCAGGGAGGAGCTGGGTATGTCACTATGGTATCAGAGTGGGGTGGTGCCAATATGGCAAGAATAAAGTTTGTAGTGCAAGATGACGATAACAGAGCTGGTGGTGACCTCAATTTGGTAACACAGCAGGAGATATCATTATGGCAACAGATACATGGGGGGCACATGGCACTACAGTAATCTATTCTATTTAAAAATCGGCATTCAGAAATTGATATCCCTTGCGGCGATTGGACAACAAGCTGCCCTCCCTGTTATCACTCCTCTCTCATTAGCTGATCCATCTGTCTATCATTCTGCTCTGTAACAACGATTGGATAGTGAGCCGTCGGGCCACCTCCGCCATCGCTCCCTTCCTATTGGCCGGCCTGGCTGCCAATTATCTATAAAACTCTCTCAGATTGGAAAGCAATATCCCCCCACCTCTGGCAGCATTCGGCACGCATTGGCCGTTCGATCCCTCCATTTCTTACTCCCTCAAACCCCACGGACTTTGAGAAGTCAGGCCACAGCTTTGCTGCCTTTGAACTGGTATTTCCACCTCTCTGTATCCAATCACAACGATTTGACAGTGATCGTTATCTCTCCCTCAACATCACCATCACCCTCGTCAGCATCACCCCACTCCATTTGGCTGGGTAAGTCTCACGATCAGTTTGCTCCCTAGCTCTCATTGCAGAGCAAGCATCGTTTTCCCTTTGTCCAAACCATCATCATCATATTGTCCCCTCGCATCGACAGTGAGTATCGCTCGCCTACCTTTGACCAATATGACCTGGACCGTATCCCACTCCATGACACGGATTGCCATCAATCCGCCCGTCCTCACATCTGCCCTCGTCCACCTGCCATTCAAGCTGTCCCTTTGCGTTATTTAGACAGAGATCTCAGCCTCCCACAATGGCGTCACACTTCTCCATCTGGCAATTCCTCCTGCCTAGCACAGGTTAGGGAAGGAAGTCTTCAACACTGACATCTCGCTCCCCCCATTGCCTGGGCCACATGTTATTCATCCCACACCCTCGCACTGACTGAAGAGTGAGCTGTCCTTCTGCCCTCAACGCAAGCAGCATCCCATAGTCCAGGGAAATAAATCCCGCTTAATCAGCACTGCAACAACACATATTCTCTCACTCCCGCACCCACGCACATTAGTTGCTGTGTGTACCAACAACAAGGTGCACAGCAGGAATTCACCAGGGCTCCTTAGACAGCACCTTACAAACACATCAGGAAAGACAAGGACAGCAGATAAAATGGGGACACCAGCACATGGAAATTCCCCTCCAAGTCACTCACCAGCATGATATGGAAAAAAAGACAGCATTAACGTGTCGAGTCCGTATGCCTCAACTTCATACGGACTCAAAACATTAACTCCGTCTTCCTCTCCACAGAAGCTCTCAGACATGCTCAGTTTTTTCGAGCAATTTTTGTTTTTGTTTCAGATTTTCAACATCCGCAGCATTCTATTTTGACTTGTAAATATGCCACCTTTCCTTCAGTTTATCTGAATCAAATCTTGGAACCCCATTTTTATCAGCATTCTGGAAGTACCTACACCCCATAGACTGCATGGACAAGCTGTTTTATTCCACGTTTAAATCCCATGGTTTTTTTTTGTGTGTATCTTATGTGTCCTGTATGTGATTGTAGAGGGATTTTAAAGGAGTTTGATTTTAGGTTCCAGAGGTATAAATTGGTAGCTCATATTTCATTCTTCTGCCACTGGTCAAGGACAGTTTGGTCGCTAAACAGTTTATTTTTAATTTATTAAGTTTGCAAACCTAGTTCTCGTACTCTCTTAACTTAAAATGAAGAATTCGTTAGAATTGAGGAATCCTGGTGTTTCGTTCAAACTTATCGCATTTCTCGCTGCTCGGGAATAGTTGGATTGGGCATTACAGCACATTCTCCACTGTGAGACGTGACCCTAATTCAAAATAAATTAAACGTTAATATTGAGAGAACGTGCACGTAGGGAGGAGCACATATGTTCATTGTCTGTGAAAGCATTGATAAATAACTATTCACGTGCATATTTTAGCCACGTCCACATTTTGACATGCTTCCCTGATTATCAATAGTAGTGGCCTATCGCCTGCTCAAATACAACTTTGGCAAAGGTGATTTCGGAAAGAATAGCGATTAAAACTTTAATCGTGGCCAAAAAATGCAAGTATCAGAAAAGGATTAAAACCAGGTGACTGAAAAATACACACAATTCAATCAGCCATTAACATGGAATAATATTAGCAAAGCGTGGATTTATACAGTAAAAAACTAATCACATTGAGAAGCTCAATACCACATTCTGTGCAATGAATAAGTTCGCAGGGCAAAAGGCTTTGGGAACTATCGATGGACGAGATTGTCCGCTGAGATGCGAGCTTGAACAGAATATTTGCTGAAATCAGGCAAAGAGAATTAAATAGAGCTCGAAATATTCATGTTGGGAACTATATCTGTCGGGAACAAAAGAGATTGCAACATTTGATCCGCAGGGATTGATCTCAGCTCAAATGGTTTCAATCTGCTTTCCCTTCTACTCTTTTATAAGTTTGGAGAGGAATTGGATACAAAACCCCATTTGAGACCGGCAATTACTTCATGAAGATTAGTCCACGTTTCCCTCTAGTTATAAACATCATGAGCTATTAAGCCTTTTCAACCCCTTTCCAAAATCTCCACGAACAAGTGCATATGTGCACAAAGGTCACTGTCAAGCTGCACATTCTTTCGAATTGTAACTTTATTTCATATTGTCTTCGAAAATGACAAGTTATCATGACCTGGTAGGCGACACTTACAGGGCATGATTTTTTTTTTAACGTGTAATGTCATCTACTTTCCACTGAAAATAGACGGATCACAGTATTTCCTAAATGATCAGACGTTAGAAACTGTAGATTCGCACAGAGGTTATAAGGTACTGTACAGAAAATTGCCGTCAACTGAGAATTGCAACACTGAGACTGACCAGGAAGCAATAATGTGAAGGATTACAGTATCAAGAGAATAGGTACTGTATGTAGGACGGGATAGTACTTCCTGTGTTTTAAATACAGGGAAGGAGTGGAATAAAATGCGATGCTTTCAGAATGCTCCATAAAATGTAGGTGATTAAGGAGATCAGTAATTTCTTAAAAAAAAACTTGGTAAGGGAATCAGGGCTTTGGATCAATAACGGAAAGAGTGATGAATGTCTCCTAGGTGCACATTATCATAGCTAAGTCTGCACCAGATAAAGACATGGATGAGGAGCATAATGTCAGCTGGGCTGAGGTGAGAGCGAACGCAACAAACCCACTGAAGGCAGCATTTTTCAAACTGCGGCCCATGGGCTTGGTAGATAACAGGGCGTCAAATATTGTGCTGATGATCACTAGCAGCAAATGAACATGATGTGGACTTCACTTAGTGACTTTGATATAATGTTTGTTTCGTTTGAGTTGACCTTGGCTCATTCCACCCTGTCAATGGATGATAAGACAAACATGTGACCCTTGCAAGCTTGACATTTGATAGTTGTACGGATTAGAGAGCGAGAGTGGGACGAACTGAAGAGAAATAACATCGAGAGAAAAAGCTGATGTCAATATCGTACAAAGAAATCCAGCAACTCTCCTGCTGATGATATCCCCAATATGAAATATTAGATGGGAAAGTAGAGACCCATCAAAGACCATGATATTGCAAAGTCGGGGGAGAAGCCAGTGCTGGGGTTTCTCCGCTTCAGTTAGGGTGTGTAAGAGTGGAATCCAGTAATGGAAGCCCAACTAAGAGACGGGTGTCAGAGATAGAGAATGGCCATGCATTGTAAGTGAGGGTTAGAGAGTATTTGTGACAAATACGTTTTGCATTCGGAAAATGAGCTCAAGCAGGACAAGCAACTGGTCATATGAGGGATTCAGAAATGTGATGTAGGAGCAATGATACTGCAATCTCGGGTCAGAGGGGAATTTGGAATCGATGCAAAATAAATCCATACTCATCTTGAGGCACCAGAAAGGGAGACGAACATGGTCAGTGAAAAGCGAACGATATTGCTGATGAGGCGACTGAGAAAGGTTTTAGCTTTTTCTATTCTGGAGAGACTCAAGAATTATATTAATATAGAGCTAGCCGGGAGAGAGAATGGAGGGGCTTTTGGCGGGTGTATTCTAAATACACACACATTAATTCTGGTTCCCCCCCAATCTCCCCAACACTCCATTCTCTCCACTTCCAACTTGCTCTCTTTCTTCTGTCTTTCACTCTCTCTCTCTCTCTCTCACTTTCTGACGCGGAACGATTTCTGCCAATACCATTCCATTAACCATCTAAGTTAAACGGCCGAAGCCAATATTACCATGAACAATTGATTTTTCAATCTTTGTTTACTGTTAACGTGCTGCTCGACAATCATAGTTTGCACCTTTGTACTCGGGATTTGAGGGATAACATCAAGCCCTGTTTTTTGTTTTGATGCGATTTTGATTCAGAATAATCATTTCACAATGTAATTTACACCGGAGTCAAAGCTGCTGATGTAATGTGTTTGCTCACTCAGTGTGACTAATAGCAATAATCAGGAATACAACCGTCTCAGAGGAATAACATACCCTTTATAAATCAAATGCCATCAGAATGGGTGAGCTCAGGGTGCCTGCCGGAGCTGTGGGTTCGAGTCTCCCTCACAGTAATGGAATATCCTGTCATCTTTCAAATACAAGATATTTACTTTCTTGTTCTTACGCCAGTTGGAGTATTTGGTGAGCCATTGAGTCCAGTTCTTAATGTTGTAAATCGGTATTTGACACAACTGATCGAATCGACAATTTTTTACTTGCTATATGTTTAAAGCTTACTGATCAGTTTTAAACGTGAGGAAAGAAATTTCTTAAATCTTTGCTTTGTCGACCTTTTGTGAATTTCATGTATCTGCATTGACCATTTCGGATGAAATCCTGGCAATTCTAAAAGTTTATTTGTTGTACTGGGTAAATTGTTGTCAGCTGGACACAAGGACATTGGAAACAGGAGTTAAGTATGGCATACAGCACGAGCTGTAAGGCGTTCAGCATTACGATCAGATCGTGACTCATTTAATAGCGCCCCAGCTCCCTTTTCCATTGGTTTACCAATAATCCATTACTCTGCTGTACTGTAAAACTCCGTTTACCCAAACCTTGTGTATTTTCAATATCTCGGCATCCAGAGTTCTGTTTCCAAGACAATTCCAGAGATCTCCGACCCTCGGAGTGAAAATAGCCTTAATCATCCCCAGTTACAATGTGTGGAAGTTGATTGTGAAACAGTGCCCATATGGCCTTTATTATTCCATGAGGTGAAAAATCCTGTCAATTCCTCTTTAAACGTCCTCTGAATCGTGTACGTTATAGTAATATCAGCTCTTATTCTTACCAACTGCTTTGATTGTGGACGCAACCAGCTCAAAATTTTCTCATATGATAACTCCATCAACACAGGACTAAACCTAATAATCCTTGCCTGAACCAACTCCCATTCAATAATATCACCTGTTATCTCAGTAGATCAATACTGTGTGTGATATTGCACATTGGCTCTCACCAGCGTCATATCAACACGCAGAAGACGATCGATTGTTCCTGCCAGTATCACTTTGCGGGCCGGACCTGTCCTGGAATATCACTGCTCAAAACTTCTCAGTTATTCATAACGAGGCAGCTAACTGCCATAGGAGGCTGCGCAATGTCAGACCTCTAACAATAAACAACATTAATCCGTTTTGCAACAACTTCAATCATTGTTTTGCTTTTCAACGATCTAAAATATTATTCCCTTCTGCCACGTTGTATGCCTCGCTGCCGAACTGAGTCTGTTCCTGTTTCTTTCACATAGTCTTCCCTGAAAGAATATGGATGAAGTTACAGCCTGTTGCCGGAGCTCATTGTGAAATGGAATGTATTGCTCTTATATTGAAAACATTTACAGTGCACCTGAGGGACTAACAACACGTTTATGTTAGTTGTAATCTAGGATGAGCAGTATCAATGTTTTGTTAAACAGTCCCCCTGCTAAATCTACATTTTGCAATTACTACAATTGGAGTTTCAGTTAGGTTTTTGGTTCTCTGACAAAGGAATTATATTTTGAGTGTTCCTTGTTTCGCAGACAGATTGAACAGTGCATGGCGTGGGAATGAGTGACATCCTCCTGGGATATTTGTCAGCACAAGATGAGATGAAACATAAATAAATAGAGAAAATGCTGGAAAAATTCACTGGCGGCATCTGTGGAGAGAGGAACCGATTAAACGTTTCCCGTCCGTGCGGCCCTCCTTCAGCTCTGGAAGAAGAGCCATACCAATACAAAACGCCAGTTCCGTTTCTTTTTCTACAGGTGCTGCTCGACCAGCTGAGTTTATCCAGTGTCCTCAGTTTTTACTTATGATTTCCAGCATCCACACTATTTTGCATTTAACTTGTGAGAGGAAACAGCATTCTTCTGAAAATTGGATGAATTCACTAAGGGAGATGGAGGCCAAGATGGGGAGCAGATTAAATACGTGATGTCAATCAATTGTGTTTTTTTTTCTTTCTTGCAAATTTATGATTATGTACTGGCTGTTAAATTAATACAATGAAATTGATCATATAGTCACGAATCAGAGTTTCTTTGAGGTTGAGAGAGGATAGCATTAAATCTTCTTTCCATGACTCTGATGTACATTTTTTTGTATTTATGATGCACTATTATCTTAATGTATTTTGCATGAAATCGAGAGTTGAAATGTTGATATATTTTAAGAGAGTTGAAGAAATCTTACTCAAGCTAGAATGTGAAGTGTGATTTTCATGAGTAATCTCGATAGACCGCGTATCATGAGATAATGATGGTTAAGTCTGCGCAAACAATAAATTATTGCTTGGTATCTTCATTAATTACTCGATTTGGTGGACTTTCATCTGAAACATATGTGCTCTGTATTTTTTGCTTTTAAGTAATGGAATGGATTTGAACAAGAGAAAAAAGCAAGTTAACAAATAGAGACTGTGATCATCTCTCGAAATGTTAAACTTTTCACAAACGTTTCTAAATGAACAAAAATAAATTCACGCCGAAATTTACAGGCAAGTAGCATTTATGATTGGATGCTCGCTCACATGATAACAATGAGTCAGATGTGAAACGGAGCAATACAAGAACGATGTTAGAGGTATAGAGGGATCAACGGGAGATAACAAACGAAAAGTAATGAGGGAGATGAAAGAGAGAGAAACAGACGATGCAAGTGAAAGAGAGATAGATTTGGAGATAGAGAGGACGAGAGGGGCGGCGTGGGGTGGGGGTGTTGGAGGGGGTTGTGGGGGGTGGGGAATACAAGTGGGGTGTAAATGAGATAAAATACGGTGTGAGTAACTTATGGTGATGAACTTCTCAAGTCTCTTGAACGATTTGTGAGGTAAACTGAGATGAGGACATCTGAAATATGTTGCAGTTTCGTTTAGTGTCACTGCTACACTCATTTGTTATGTGTTTACCTCATTCGGTGAATGTTCTTTTTCTGGATATATGAGCAGAGTGAACAGGCATTATTGAATAATTTCTTTCACTTTCACTAATGGTGATATATTATTAGATAATGCTCTGAAAATATGTATTTGCACAATTTCATCAAGGACGATGTGCAATATCTTCATTCTGTCCGTTTCTCATTTGTAAGCAATGGAACGTGAAAGATAAATTTCTTGAACGTAGTTCAGGACCATCCTCCTCTTCGCCAACAACAATTATATTAGTTATCAATGGTTAAAAATAATAATTGAGTTGTGTATATAGATGATACGTGTATTAGAATTCGCCTCATGTTTTTATTCCATATCAATCTTAGAATCTCAGTCTGTTATTGCATTGCACTGAATCCTCTATCTTCTCATCTAACACTTAGGTATACCCACTTTCCAAAACCAATTGCCCAGGCCTCCAAATCCGATCTTAGATGTCTCCCTCCCAATTTCACGGCGGGGTTCAGTTTTTGTATGAATCTCCCCAGCAATTCCCACACTCAATGTCGCTTCCTCATTCTCTTTGTGTGAGCCAAGTTTAGCTTGCATAACCCTGAACAACTAATCAGTTGCTCTCAGTATGTACCCAAATTTTCTTCATCAGCATGGAACGCAAGGCTGGTTTAAACAAACAATGTCCCTGCTTCCTCAATGACATTCACTCCTAGGCAATGGTTCGACGACCTCAATTCTCCTTTTCACTGCATCCAGTGGGCAATGTATTCAAATTAATGACTAATACATCTCCAATACGATTTGACAATAAATTGAAAAAAAAATCCTCTGCTCAACAACATTTCATAAACATTCCTTTTAGGATGCAACAGGAAAGGCATCCTATAACCTGAAAGACTGTGATTTTGCTTCCTTGGCGGATCATTGTTTATGTGTTTCATTACTTTTCTCTGTTCCAGTTAACGTGCTAACGATTCTGATTTTATTCAGAGGAAAGTGTGGTCTGTCGAAATGTATCAACCGCTACCTGTTGGGCATGGCAATGGGCGATCTGCTGGTCATCATCACTGATCCTATGTTAAGAGGGATATTTCCAAGCTACTTCCCAGGTTCATTTATGGACATTATTCCAGTTTGCTGCCTCAATAACTTCCTGCTTTTTGCAGCCACGACTCTTTCTGTATGGCTAACAGTGATGTTCACCTTTGATCGTTTTGTGGCAATTTGTTGTGAGAAGCTGAAAACAAAATATTGTACCCCGAAAACGGCAGCTGTGGTTCTAGCAACAGTGAGTGTGCTAGGCTCCTTAGAGTGTACCCCTTGGTTCTTCGCAACTGAAGCTGTATATATAATTGATAACGTTCCCTGGTATTGTACCATTAAATCTAGCCTCATTAATTCCACTGCTTGGGCAGCATATGAGTTGTTTCACCGCATTTTGTCTCCTTGTGTCCCGTTTTTTCTAATTTCGATTCTCAACCTTCTGATTGTCAGATGCATTTTAGTGACCAGCAGAGTCCGGAGGGGTCTCCAGGGCCTCAGCAGTGGCGAGAACCGTAAGGATCCAGAGATGGATCATAGAAGAAAAGCTATCATTTTACTGTTCAGCATAACAGGCAGTTTTTTAATGTTATGGGTGACACAGTTTGTATTTTATGTTTATCAGCGAATTACAGATCAATATGCTGTTTCTGCCACTGACCCCCTTTATATCACGGAAAGTACAGGAATGATGCTGCAGCTTCTCAGTACATGCACCAACACGTGTATTTACGCTGTGACACAGGCGAAATTCAGAGTGGAGTTTAAGAAACTGTTGATATACCCATTCAAACTGCTTGTTAGATTATTTAAATATATGACCGAGACCTTGGATTTGAAGCATGAGAAATAAATGTCATTTGAAACACTAACGCCTTCAGCCTTCATTTTTAAATTGGCATTGCAAAGGCGCAAACATCTTCGTTGAGCTTATCCTAAGACTCTTGTTGAAATTTAAAACTCCGAAGAGAAGTCTTCAAAGTGTCCCTGCAGCGCTTCCTTTGTCTTCGATGAGAGCGCACCCCAGCCTCAAATACTCCATAGAAATGTCATTTGGTTAACTATTTTAAAGCATTTTGGTTGCATAAACTGGGTGGGACAGCTGTGTCTCTGGTGAAAGACTGAATGCTTGACGTGTCAGTTCAATGTCTTGTATTCTGCCCTGTCATCTGAGCTGCTGAGCTTTCCTCAGGCAGCTCAACTAAAAATGATTGCGCTATATGACATGGTGTTTGTTGCACAATCAGATTTTCAAACTTTTTGCAAAGTTGACAGTCCTATTGCAGTGTGGACTTTCACTTAGGTAAGTGGGCAGATTTCTCTTCACTTCCAGGTTCATTTCAGGAGGCCTCCAAAGGTTACACTTTTTATGTGTGATTTAAATTCTTGCACGTTCCTCATTATCGACAGTGCGATTGAGTGCGCTGCCGAGATAAGTGAAGCCCTCCATTGCAAACAGCTTGTGAGCATAGAATGAAACATTGCGCCCTGGTACATTACTTCATTTTTCGTCATGATGATCATGAGGTACAAGTTGTTGCATGATTGGTGGGCAAGTCTGTGCTTCCTGCATTCCCAGCTCTGAACTGGTAACACGCACACAGTCATCTGAAAACACAAAGTGATGAAGAATATTCTTAGACACTTTGTTCATTGCCTGCAGTAGTCACAGGATGGTGAGATTTCATGTTGTGCAATATTTCATTCCAATGTCAGCATCGCCATAATGGAGGGCATTGTAGAGAATGGGGAGAAAAAAGAAAACATGCTGAAGAGAGTCGATTCCAGCACACAGCGCTGTTTAACTCCATTAGTGACCGGAAACGGGTGAGAAGACTCACAGTCATCCAGGGAAGGTGTGAGCTTGGCGTCGTGGAACGGTTGAACCAGTGTGATGAATTTCTCAGGGCATCAGAATGTTTTTCTGACCTTCTAAAGCCTCTCCAGGCTGACCTGTGTCAGGTATTCATAAGTTGCTTAGAAGCCAGAACCTTGTTCTTGACATTTCTAACTCGAAGAGTTTAAGCTGCCTTACTTCAAGAGCCATGTCAGTGATTCTAGGACTATTGATTGAACTGCAGTCTCCACTGGCAGCAGATCCTGGTCGACGCGTTGCACTAAGAAGATCAGAACGATTATGGCGAAGGTTTTCCGAGAGAGGAAGTGGCGTGAGATTTCACTATGATTGTTTGATGGTTGGTGGGTTGCATTCCATTTGTGCAGCTTGGCAATGAGGTACCTTGTATTTTTCTGGAGCATTCCCTATCTACCTCATAGGATGAAAGATTTTAATTAGGCTATTAACGAGGCATTTGCATCCAGCCATTTAGACAAACGTTGGGACATCATCAGCTTCTTTACGTTTAACTATAGACAGAAGACTGACAGTTTTATTCGTTTTCTGTTTGGTGGAAGCTTTATCAAGAGAACGGTTAATGGAAAACGTATCTCTTCATTGCTGTATGAAAGCTGAATGAGAATGTTTATTATTGGGTTCCGCCCATCGTTGTAGATTGTGTTTTTGTTCTTTCTATGGTTCTGGCACATAGGCGCAGAGGACTGCTGACAAATTAACCAAGGCTTGTGCCTTCAAGCAGTTTTCGAGCATCACATGAACTGTTCTATCTTGTATTGTCGGCAAATTAGGAAATTTATTCGCTCTTCTGATTGAATCATTCGTCTTACATCTTTCAGAGCTTGCAACCTTCAATCCTGCAGAGGTTTGAGGAGGCTACGTGCTTAGATAAAGTGGACATGTGATTGAGCAAATCACAGTGAAGGTAATGATTCTCTTCCATTAGTTATTGGATCCGCTCATAATTTTCATTATTCAAATGTTGATTCATACGAACGGTAAGACAAAGGTCATGTACAGCACTGGAAACACTGCAGTCCTGAATGTCGCTCACTTCTCCTCAATTCGCTGTCACATTTTCACTGGTTAATTGCGACTCAGATGTTCTCTGAGAAAGATTCCTTCTTGCCTGCCTTTTTCAAACTTGAGACTTTGCGAAACTTGTGCACTTTAAGATCTGGCAATGTCAATGTGTGAGCCAAAAATGTCTATGTTTGAAAGGATAAGACAGTGGTCAGGCCAACAACCAACGCCTCACATGGCATCATTATCCGAAGACCCTACCTGCCCTGTGCCTCGTTATGATATGGTCCATTAAATGCCAGTGCTCAGAGCTGGGGTGCACCCAATGTCCAGTGTTCCAATTGGAGTGGCGGAAAACCGTGTTGGTGATTAAAAGGCCATGTTCTTCACCCATCTGCAGCACGGCAAACTTCCAATGGCAAGTTTCTTGTGAGCCCTTCCGATAAGACCTAGTAGCAGAAAGACCATATGACATAGGAGAAGAAATTAGGCCTATCGGCCTATCGAGTCTGCTCCGCCATTCAATCATGGCTGATAAGTTTCTCAACACCTTTCTCCCGCCTTCTCCGCGTAACATTTTATAACCTTAGCAATGAAGAACCCATCTATCTCCGTCTCAATGACATGGCCTCCACAGCCTTCTGTGGCAAGGAATTACATAGATTCACCACTCTCTGACTAAAGAAGTTTCTCCTCATCTCTGTTCTAAAAGGTCTTCCCTGTTCTCTGAGGTTGTGCCCTCGGGTCCTAGTATCTCCTACTAACGGAAACATCTTCCCCACCTCCACTCTATTCAGGCCTTTCAGGATTCTGTAAGGTTCAATCAGATCCCCCCTCATCCTTCCGCAGTCCATCGACTATAGACACAGAGTCCTCAAACGTTCGTCAGATGTTAAGCCTTTCAATGCTGGGATCATTCTCGTTAACCTCCTCTGGACCCTCTCCAGGGCCAGAACATCCTCCCTGAGATACGGGGCCCAGAATTGCTCACAATATTCTAAATGTGGTCTGACCAGACCCTTATAAATCCTCAGCATCACATCCCTCCTTTTATATTCTAGTCCTCTCGAAATAAATGTCAACATTGCATTTGCCTTCCAAACTATCGACTCAACCTGCAATTTAACCTTAAGAGACTCCTGGACTAGGACTCCCAAATCCCTTTGCACTCCAGGTTTCCGAACTCCCTACCCATTTAGAAAATAGTCTATGCCTCTATTCTTCCTACCAAAGTGCATGACCTCACACTTCCCCACGTTGTTTTCCATCTGCCACTACTTTTCCCATTCTCCTAACATGTCCAAGTCCTTCTGCAGCCTCCCCGCCTCCTCAATACCACCTCTCCCGCCACCTATCTTTGTATCATCTGCAACCCTAGCCAGGATGCCCTCAGCTCCTTCATCTAGATCATTAATGTATAAAGTGAAAAGTTGTGGTCCCAACACTGACCCCTGCGGAACTCTACTGGTCACCGGCCGCCATCCTGAGAAGGACCCCCTTATCCCCACTCTGTGCCTCCTGCCAGACAGCCAATCTTCTATCCATGCTAACATCTTGCCTCTAACACCATGGGCTCCTATCTTACTCAGCAGCCTCCTGCGTGGCACTTTGTCAAAGGTCTTCTGAAGGTCCAAGTAGATAACATCCATTGGCTCTCCTCTGTCTAACCTACTCGTTACTTCCTCAAAGACTTCTAACAGATTTGTCAGGCATGACCTCCCCTTGTTGAAACCATGCTGACTTTGCCCGATTTTACCATGCACTTCAAAGCATTCTGAAATCTCATCCTTAACAATTCACTTTAAAATCTTTCCAACGACCGACATCAGGCTAATCGGCCTGTAATTTCCCATCTTTTGCCTCACTCCCTTCTTAAACAGGGGGGCTACATTCGAGATTTTCCAGTCCTCTGGGACCCTCCCTGACTCCAGTGATTCCTGAATGATCACCACTAACGCCTCCACTATCTCTTCAGATATCTCCTGCCAAACTCTGGCGTTGTAATCATCTGGTCCAGGTGATTTATCCAACATCAGACATTTTAGTTTTCCTAGCACCTTCTCCTTGCTAATGGCCACCACACTCACCTCTGCCTCCAAACTCTCTTGAAATTTGGGGATGTCACTCGTTTCTTCCACTGTGAAGACTGACGCATATCACCTATTCAGTTCCTCCGCCATTTCTTTGTTCCCCACTAGTACTTCTTCAGCGTCATTCCCCTTTGGACATAAGTCCCGTTCCTGCCCAGGTGTAACCTTTCTGTTTGTACTTGTCCCATCTCCCCCAGAAACGTTCCCCATGTGCCAGGAACCTGGATCTCTCCCCCTCACATCATCGCTTCAGCCTCCTGTTCATCCGATATATCCTACTATTTCTACTCTGACTAGCACGTGACACTGGCAGTAACAATGCGATCAATACCATTGAGGTCCTACTTTTCAACTTACTTCCTAACGACCTATATTCTCTTTTTAGAACCACGATCCTTTTTACCTGTGTCGTTTGTACCAATGTGTATCACGACCACTGGCTGTTCACCCTCACTTTTCAGATTGTCCTGAAGCTGCTCTGAGATATCTTTCGCCCGAGCACCAGTGAGGCAACATACCATCTTGGAGTCTCGTTTGCGGCCACAGAAACGATGATCTATTACCCTTACAATTGAATCCCTTATAAATATCGCACTCCCAAAAATGTTTACTTCTCCCTTGTGCAGCAGAGCCAAGCACAGTACAACGAATTTGGCTGTTGCTGCTTTCACCAGAGAGGCCGTTCCTCTTAACAGTATCCAAAGGGGTATATCTGTTTTAAAAAGGAATCACAACTGGAGATCCCTGCAATTCCCGCCTAGTCCTTTTTCTCTGCCTTGTGGTCACCCATTCCATTCCTGCTTGTGTACCTTTAGCCTGCGGTGTGACCACCTCTCTATATCCACGATACTCCCCACCACGCGTGTGTTCCACAGTGTCCCCAGCCGCCGTTCCAGCTTCAGAACCCGGGCTTCCAGGAGCTGCAGTTGGAGACACTTCCCACACACATGCAGGCTCCGGGCATTGGAAATATTCCCGGCTTCCCAAATTAACTCAGTCTCTATAGGAATTCATTGAGGAGAATTTCACTCCGGTTACAGAGGCAGAGGTCAGACAGTACAGCAATGGTTTGCAGAGATTGTCACTCAGGTTACAGAGCCTGCTGCCGGCAAAAATAGTAATTGATTGGGGAGACGGTCACACAGGTAACAGAGCCTGGGCGAGTCAGTAGACTAATTGATTGGGGAGACGGTCACTCAGGTAACAGAGCCTGGGCGAGTCACTAGATTAATTGAATGGGGAGAAGGTCACTCAGGTAACAGAGCCTGGGCGAGTCAGTAGAATAAGTAATTGGAAGTCCGTCACTCAGGCTGCAGGACCAGTGGCCCTATTAGCGCAACAAATAATTGGGGAGACTGTCAATCAAGCTGCAGAGCCGGGGGCCAGTCGGCATATTATTTGGTTGAGAAGATTCTCACTCACGTTACAGGACCAGGGGACAGTCAGTATATTAATTGACTGACGAGGCTGGTTACAGAACCGGAGGCCTGTCAGTACAGTAATGAAATTAGGGAGAATGTCAGAGAGGTTACAGCGCCAGGGCCTGACACTCTAGGAATTGATTGAAGAGACTGTAATATCGTAATAGAGTGTTGTGATTGTCAGCATCTTTGCAGAGACATGGTCCTGTCACTATTTTAAAAGAGTGGAGAGACACTCAGCATATTTTGAACATGGGGTCTCTCAAAATCGTAATAGAGTGGAGAGACTGCCAGAATGTTTACAGAGCTGGATTTTGACACTATCTTAACAGAATGGGGTGACTATCAGGGTGTTTACAGAGCCCGGGGACTGTCACTATAGCAACAGAGTGGGGAGACTGACAGTATTCTGACAAAGCCAGGGCCCTATCACTAACATAATGGAGAGGGCAGACCATAAGACTCATTGGAGAGCCCGGGGCTGGCTAAATAATTGAATGGGGAAACTATCAGATATCACAGGGACAGGGGCCTGTCACTGTGATAATAGACAGGAGAGCCAGTCCGGATGTTTCCAGACCCGGGTTCTGCCACTGTTGGAATTGATTGAATAGACTGTCAGTAAATTTACAGATACGGGGGCCTGTCAGTACAGTAATTGAATATTGGGACTGTCAGATTGTTTACAGAGCAGGGGGCCTCTCAATGTTGTCAGAGACAGGGCCGAATGTCAAAATGTGTACAGAGCAGGGGGCTTGCCACTAAATGAATAGAGTGGGCAGACTCTGAGAATGTTTACAGAGCTGAGGGCCTGTCACTGTAGTAATAAACTTCGGACTCTGCCAATACATTTACAAACCTGGGGGCCAGTTACTATACTGATAACCTGCGGAAATTGCCATATTATCTACAGTGCCGTTTGTCTGTGAGTATATTAATAGAGTGGGAAGATGACCAATAGTTTTACAGAGCCGGGGGCTATCACGATAGGAACAGAGTTGGTAGACTGTCGTGTGTTTCCAGAGCAGGGGAATTGTCACTATATTAATATAGCAGGGAGACCGTCAGTATATTTACAGAACAAGGGTCAATCTATAGGGAGAGGCTGCGTAGGCTGTTAATATGTTTACAGACCCGGGGACCTGTCTCTATACTAAGAGAGTGGTGAGAATGTCAGTATCTTCATAGAGCTGGGGGCTGTCACGATTGTAATAGAGAGGGGAGACTTTCACTATGATTAAAGGGCCGGGGACCTGTCAATATATTAATAGAGAGGCTGGACTGTCGGTAAGTTGATAGAACTGGGCTTCTTGCTCTACAGTAATAGAGTGGGCAGGCTGTTAAAATGTTTACAGAGCCTGAGCCTGCCACAATAATTATAGAGTGGGGGAAACAGTCAGTATTTTTACAGAGCTGGTCGCAAGTTATTGCAGTAATACAGTGGGGAGACTCTCAGTATGTTTACAGACCCAGGGGCCGTCACCATCTTAAGAGAGTGGGGAGACAGTCAGCATTCTTAGAGCTGCTAGCCTGTCAATATACTAATAGAGAGGCTGGCCTGTCGGTACTTTGATAGAAAGGGGGTTCTTTCACTTCAGTAATAGAGTGGGGAGACTGTCACTATGTTTACAGAGCCGTGGCCTGTCTTTATACCAATAAAGTGGGACACTTTCAGTAATTTCCGAGAGCCAGTGGGTGTCAGGAAAGTAAAAGATGGGAGAGTTTGTCAATATGTTCACAAAGCCGAGGGACTGTCACTACCCTAATAGTGTTGGGAAACGGAATGTTTAGAGAGGCAGCAGCCTCTGACTATTGTGATATACTGGGGTGACTGTCAGTATGTTTAAAGCGCCTGCTGCCTGTCAGTATAGTAATAGCGTGGACAGATTGTTAATGTTTTGAAAGACCTGCGGCCCTGTCACTATAGCAATATCTTGGGGGGAGGCATGGGGTTAGGGGTGAAGTAGGGGAGCCCTCACTGTCTTTACAGAGCCAGGGGCTTGTCACCATTTTAAAGTGTGGATAGATTGCTAGTACGTTGACAGAGCGTGGGGCGTTTCTCTACAGGAATACAGTGGTGCACTCTCTGCATTTTAACAGAGCCAGCGCCCTGTTGCCACAGAAATAGATTTTGGAGACTGACAGGGCGTTTTCAGAGTAGAATGTCTGTCATTATATTACATTATATGAATAGATTGTGGAGGTTATCTGTATGTTTACAGGTCAGTGGCCTGCCCCAAATTAATCGCATGGGGACACTGTAAGTTTCTTTAGAGTGCCTAGGGTCTGTCACTATAGTAATAGATTGGGGAGCCTCTCTGTATGTTTTACGAGCTGAGGGGCTGTCAATAAATTAAGAAAGAGGATAGACTGTCACGATTTTTACAGAACCCGTATTCTGTCACTATAGTAATATCTGGGAGAGAGTGTCATTATATTTAAAGAGAGAGTGACCCATCAAAGGGGCAATAGACTGGGCAGACTGTCAGTATGTTTACAGAGCCGGGAGGCTGTCTCTATATTTATAGACTGGGAGACTGTCAGTGTGTTTACAGAGCCGGGAGGCTGCCTCTCTATTTATAGACTGGGAGACTGTCAGCATGCTTAAAGAGCCAGGGGCATCTCGCTATAGTAATAGATTGGGATGACTGTCGGTATGTTTACAGGGCCGGGGCCCTCTCACTATAGTAATAGATTGGGATGACAGTCGGTGTTTTTACATGGCCGGGGCCTTCTCACTATTGTAATAGGTTGGGCTGACTGTCAGAAAGTTTACAGAGCAGGGATCCTCTTAATATAGTTACATACTGGGGAGAATGTCACTACGCTTATCGAGCTGTGGACCTGTCATTAGCTTAGTAGCGAGGAGGGTCTCTCAGTATCTTTACAGGGCAGGGAGCCTCGTATTATAGTTGCATACTTGGGGGGTGTGGGGAAATTGTCCATGTGCTAATCGAGCTGTGGGCCTGTCAGTAGCTTAGTAGCGAGGAGGGACTGTCAGTATGTTTACAGAGCCGGCGGCCTCTCACTGCACTAAGCGATTTGAATGACTGTCAGTGTGTTTCCAGAGATGGAGGTTCACCCCCGGCTTCTTCCTCTTCACGCTGCAACTTCCCGCAGCACTCTTGCTGCTTTAATTGACATCAGAGAAATATATTTGCTGTATTTCCGACAGCAGCCATTATGCATCAAGATGACGCCGTCGCCTTAATGTGTTTGGCTGCTTTGTTTATGGGTTAAGGTTTTTTTCTTTCTTTGAAAAGTATTAGCGGGAATCAAAAACGTAGGAGGAGGCGATATACCCCGTTGTTTCTTTGATTTCCAAACTCCATGAAACACTCCTGCAGCCCGGCACCACGTAACAAGCTCACAACCCTTCCATCACTTCTGTCCCTCCTCTCCGCCTACTGTTAACAACTCTGCATCCACTAAAGCTCGTCATTCCCCCTTATCCCCGTTCCACACCCATTGAAACTCTTTGCAAACATTTGATTACCCTTTGCCACCCAGTGAATAACTACCCATCCCTCTGCTCGCCCTCCTCCACCACCAAAAACTGTTGCGAACGCTCTAGTCGCCTTTCCCCACGCAGTGAATCTTCTCCCAATCCTCTGACCGCCCGTTGGCGCCCTCTATAATCCAACCTAACAATTGGATTGTTCTCTTGTTCTTCCCCAGGCACTGAAACTCTTCCCAAACCTCTGATCGCCCCTTGGCGCCCTTTAAAATCCATTCTAACAATTGGATTGTTTTTCTCCAACCACTGAAACTTTTCCTAACCGTCTGAACGCCCTTCACCACCCATTAAAACTCATCCCAATCCTCAGATCCCTCATCCCCATACCCTGGTAATCTTCCAAATACCCTGATCATCCTTCCCCACTCATTGACATTATTCCCAAACATCGGATCGTTCTTCCCCACCCACTGAAACTCGTCCAAACCCTCTGATAACACTTCACCACTCACACCATCTATTTCTAACACTCTGATCCCACTTCACCTCCTACTGAAACAATTCCCCACAAATTGAATCGACCTTCCCATACTTCGACCCATTCACCACACTCTGACCAACATCCTCAAACCTGAAACACTTTCCCATCTGCAGAACCTGTATCTGTACTGTAGTGGTTATCTAGATTTCCTGAAACGAGCGAGGTTTCTGTCTCGAAAATGTCTAGGACTTTAGTCTGCAGGGAGCGCGGATCGCTCAGCTGGTAGGTACTCGGATTTGCAAACTGAAGGCCCAGTGTTCGAAGTTCTGTGTGTGCTGTCTTCAGCAAAACTCGGTCAATTCCCATGAAACCATTAAAAGTGAGAAATTTCTGCTCAATTTCCCTGCTCCTTCAATGAAACTAAAGGGGATGTTATTATAACTGACAAATAATGTCCTTCCTACCGAAATTTCAGCAGCCACGATCGTTGTTATTCTTGAATAACAAGGGGGGCAAAGATTATTGGGATAGGCAGAATGAGAAGTTGAGGCCAGAATCAGATCAACCATGATGTCATCAAATCGAGCAGCAGGCTTAAGGGGTAAATGTCCTTATCCTGCTCCTAATTACCAAGCCACTAGATCCTTCACAATTCGTACAGCTACTGATATCCCCTCTAACAATGTTACCCACCTCCTGAAGAAATTCCCAAACCCCGGCCTACCTTCCATGTCCCCTTCTATGACTGAACTCATGCTGGCCCCCATTTATCTATATGGTTGTCTGGGTGAAAGATCAACTCCCCCATGTCTCTCTCACCTGGTCTGGTGTTGAGATCCGGGCCACCCTGCCTCTCTATCCTGTTCCGGGGTTAATATCCGGGCCTCCGAGCCTATCTATCCTGGATCGGGGATAAGATCCATTCCCCCAAGCTTCTCTATCCTGGTCCGAGGATAAGATCCGTGGAACCGCGCCTCTCTATCCTGGTGTGATTTAAGATCCTGGCACCCCTGCCTCTATCCGCTGGTCTGGCTGTAAGATCTGGGCCCAAGTGACTCTCTACCCTGTTCTGGGGATATGAGCCAGTCCCACATGCCTCTCTACCCGGGTCTGGGTTTAAGTACCAGGCTGTCATGACTCTCATTCCTGGTTGGGTTTCAGATCCAGGCGCCCTTGCCTCTCTATCCTGGTGTAGGTTTAAGATCCGGGCCCCCATGCCTCGCTTTCCTGGCCTATGTGTAAGATGCAGGCGGCCATGCCTCTCTAGCCTGCTTTGGTGTTGAGATAAGAGTAATTTTGTGTGACATTAGCTGTTTTAGACCGGCTGTATAAACATATATTGATGTGAGTGAGATAGAAAGTAAATGTTAGGGGAGCAGCTGAATTAACTGATGTTACTGATAAGAGGTGGATTGAAGAACATTTTCCTGACAGGGAATTTTATTCCTGGGAAAGTGATAAGTGAGATTTTTTTTAAAACATTTTCACTGATGAGCATCAATAGAAATGTTGTGAAATGATCCATTGACCCTGCAGGGTAAACCTGTCAATCTGCACAGGTCAGCAAGCAGGGATTCCATTGATGGGCAATCAGACAAGGAAATCTCTCCCTTAGAAAGGCATCAATAAAGGGGCAGAATGCAAGGAGCCTTCCAATTGCAAGGGTTTGAGTGGCTGAATACTGAGCTCACAACTGGAACATGCTCGAGTCTCTGATAATCCGCTCTGATGGGAAACCTGATTGTTTTAAAACTTTGTCTGTAATTGTTGTTACTTGAATCCTGTGCTCAATAAATCCTTGAACGCTTAACCTGAACCTTTCAAAAAGCTTTTTTTTCTGGAATGGTTTGATCATCTGAAAGCTTTTTCCCTCCCTTTCCCATTTAAGGGCTGCTCACTTAGTGGGTGAGGGTCAGCATCAGGCAGGATGGGAGTGTGGGTGGTGAGTTGGTTCCACATTCCCAGCTCCCAGGGTCAAAGCCTCTTCTCAAACCTCTTTTCACTGTCTTGTGATTAAAGTGATACAACCCCACCCTCTGCTGGCAGCACATTGCTACTACAGGCGCCGCTCTTAGCCAGCCTCAGATCAGTTCAGCTGCTGCATTGGCTGCATCTGGGAACAGATGAATGAAAAGTGAATATTGCACAATACTGTAAAGGATAGAAGTTTGCAGCAAGCTGCACAGTTCACTCGGATGGTGCATTTGGTCGTTTACCACCTGACCCTGTACATGAACTCTCTCCTCATTCCCTGGTCCAGCTGGGGGTCTATGATGGTTTTTTAGGATCAGAACAGTTTAAAAGAGAGGATTGAGAAGTAGAAAATCGGGCAAATAAAGGAGTTGTTCAATAAAAAAGATGGGGTGGACATAAGCAATATAAGCTTATATAATATAAGCCACTCCTGGCCTGGGGATGGGATGCAGACCCCCATGCCGCTCTGTCCTGGTCTGGTTATAAGATCCGTTCCCCGTGCCTCTCTCTCCTGATCAGAGGATAATATCTGGGCACCTCTGCCTCTCTACCCTGGTCTGGGGATAAGATCCAGAACCCCTGACTCTTTACCCTGCTCTGGGTGTAAGATGCGGGCCCCAATATCTCTCTACCCTGTACCAGGGATAAGATCCAGGGCCCCCATGCCTCTCTACCCTGATCTGGGGATAATATCCGGGCCCCCCGGCCTCTCTATCCTGGTCCAGGAATAAGATCCTGGGCCCCATGCCCCTCTATCCTGATCTGGTGTAAGATCCGGCCCCTATGCATCTCTACTTATGGGAAGGCTGTGGCATAGTGCTAATGTCAGGAAACGAGGGACCCAGTGAGCCAGGCTCATGTCCTGGGGACACAGGCTCAAGTCCAACCACTGCAGCTGTGAAATTAAATGCACTGAGTCAATCTGCAATATAAAGCTAGTCTCACTAACAGGGCAACAGTGAACCCATCGAGCATTGTCGGAACAACTGATGGGTTTATCTTTTGGGAAGGAAATCTGCCGTCCTTCCCTGGACTGCCCTACATGTGACTCCAGACCCACAGCAATGTTCTCGAGCCTGAAATGTCAGAGCAATCCGTTCAGTTCTATCAAACCGCTATCTAAAAAAGGAAAATTAATTTGCTTTTGTTCTCTCTGTCCCCATTGATCTCACTGATGATCTCTGTCTCTCTCCACTTGCTGTGTCCGCACACACACTTCCCTCTCTTTGTCTACTTTAATCAGGAAATTTCCCTGAACATTACCTTTTAAATCGGTACCATCCTTCCTGAATATGGTTCTCACGCTTCACCTGGCCGGAACACTCACTCCATTTACAATCGATGCTTCTCCAGGCCTGGTCCAGGACGGTGTGATCTACACACGGGTCAGTGAGTCCCGAGACTGCGACTGAGAGACAAGAGATGTTTCACGTTAATATAAAATATAGTTGAAGTTACACAGCGAATTCACTGTAAACACCAAAGCCGCAATAAGCTCAGTTTCTCTGCCCCCCACCTGTATCCAAGCCGCTTGAAAATGTCGCAAATTAAATCTGAAATCTTTCCTCCTTCACTCAACCAGGTTCCCATCTGTCTCCCAGCTCAACCTCCCCCTCTAATTCACTGCTCCCAGACAGTATTCCCCATTCTAGATTAACCATTCGTACACTGTTAACTGAAAACTCAGCAATAAACTCAGCGTCACCTTATCCTAACAGAAACGCTGCACATAATCACTGAGAGATATTCTGAGCTATCTCTGTCCCCAGGTGAACATTGAGTACAGATGGTGAGAGACACTTGATGGTGAATCAGAGATATCCTGAGCTATCACAAACCCCAGGTGAGCACTGAGTACAGTTGGTGAGGGGCACTCGATAATCAGGGAGAGACATCCTAGGCTATCTCAGTCCCCAGCTGTACACTGAGTGTAGATGGTGAGGGACACCCGATTGTCAGTGAGGGATATCCTGGGATATATCAGTCCCCAGCTGTACACTGAATGTAGATGGTGAGGGACACCCGATTGTCAGTGAGGGATATCCTGGGATATATCAGTCCTCAGGTGAAGTTAGATTATGAATCAGTTTCTGTTATGGCTGTTTCATCTCTAAACTGTCCATTAAACTCTGAATATTCTAATACTGAATTGATAAATCGTTTGGACGTTTGCTATAAATAGTATTTCAGTGATTCATTATACAAAATGAATAATATATTTACTGATTAAAATGCTGAAAATGTGATATATAAAGTAACACATCGGATCGGAATGAAAACATAGTTAAATGTTGGGCATAAATATAAGCAAACAAATCTGTAACTGATCATTCAACTGTACAGATCTATAAATATTAGGATTATAATAAAAACTACATCTAAATAGAAGCAATGTAGATATCTGACAATGATTTGTACAATAAATATGAGACTATTTGTATAAATAATTGATTTACACAGAATAACAATCAGAGTTGAGACCCTTGTTCTTTCTGACCCAGTGTGGACAGGGCAGAGTTATAAAGAATTGTGGCCATTGCTAAGTCTGGGAGCTGTGTGACCTGTCAGGGGGATAGTGTAGAAAAGGCTGTTCCAACTGGAGGCCGAGGGCCGGGTTCCAGCTCCTCGACCCCTCGGCTCTCCGCCTGACAAAAGGTTTTGGACATTCAACTGTCTCAGGCATGAACAATGTGGTGGAGCTGCTCATCCAATCACAGGCTGGCTCCTCCATGTATTTGTTCCCCAGTCAGCCTATCAGCTGCCAATGCAGGGAGAAACAAGCCTTTGATTGGACAAGAGGCAAACAGAGGGAAGTCAAGATATCAAGGGAAGGTCCAGGACCAGGAGCAGAAGAGGGGCCAGGATGGTGGGGAGTGGGGGTTGGGGGGGTTAGAGGGCAACGTGGTTAGGGGAACAGGGGGAGTGAATGTGAGGTCAGGGGGTAGAGGGGGTGAGGGACCGGGGGTTACTGAGAGGGGCCAGGGTGGAGAGAGAGGTACGGGGCTGCTCTGTTCCCCCCTCCCCACCACCACCCGTACCTCCCTACACTGTTCCGGGTATAAGATCATAGACCCCAAGCCTCTCTATCCTGGTTTGGGGGTAAGATCCCGGCCCCCTGGCCTCTCCGTCCTGAACTGGGTGTAAGATCCGGGCCCCCATTCCTAACTATCCTGGTCTGGGTGTAAGATCGAGGCGCCCATGCCTCTCAATCCTGCTCTGGGTGTAGGTTCAGTCCTCTGAGCCCATCTATCCTGGCCCGGGGATAAGATCCGGGCCCCTCTGCCTCTCTACCCTGGCCCAGGTGTAAGATCCGGGCCCCGAAGTCTCTCTACCCTGTTCCGGGGATAAGATTCATGCCCCCATGATTCTCTACCCTGGTCTGGGGGTAAGATCCGGCCCCACATGCATCTCTACCCTGGTCTGGGATAAATATCCAGGTCCTCATGACCCTAAACCCTTTTCTGGGGTTAAGACCCAGGCCCGAATGCCTCTTCCCTGAACTGGGGCTAAGCTCCGGGCCCTCAGGCCTCTCTACCCTGGGTCTGCGTGTATGTTTCAGGGCCCCATGCCTCTCTATACTGGTCTGGGGGTAAGATCCAGGCCCCCATGCCTCTCTATCCTGTTCCGGGAATATGATCCAGGCCCCCATGCCTCTCTATCCTGTTCCGGGAATATGATCCAGGCCCCCATGCCTCTCTATCCTGTTCCGGGAATATGATCCAGGCCCCCCTGTCTCTCTATCCAGTTCTGGCGATAAGATATGGTTCCCCATGCATCTCTACCATGCTCTGGGGATAAGATCCAGTACCCAATGCCTCTCTACCCAGGTCTGGTGGTGAGATCTAGGCCCCCAGGCCTCTTTATCCTGGTCTGGGGATAGGATCCAGGCCCCCATGCCTCTCACCGTGGTCTGGGAGGAAGGTCCAAGCCCCCATGCTGTCCAACCCTGGTCCGGGGATAAGACCAAGGACCCCAAGTCTCTCTATCCTGGTCCGGGGATAAGATCCGGGCCACCATGTCTCTCTGTCCTACTCTGGGGATCAGATCCAGGCCCCCATGTGACTCTAAGCTGGTCCGGGAATAACATGCCCCTCAACCCTGGCCTATGATAAGATCTGGGACCCCATGCCTCTCTAACCTGCTCTGGGGGTAAGATCCGTGCCCCCATGCCTCTCTTCCCTGGGTCTGCGGGTATGATCCCGGCCCCCACGCCTCTCTATTCTGGTTTGAGGGTAAGAAACAGGCCCCCATGAATCTCTATCCTGGCCTGTGGTTATAATCCAGGCACCCCGGCCACTCTACCCTGTTCTGGGTTTAATACCCATGCCCTCATGCCTCTCCATCCTGTTCTGGGGGTAAGATCCAGGCCCCCATGCCTCTCTATCCTGGGCTGGGTGTAAAATCCGGGCCCCCATGCCTCTCTATCCTGGGCTGGGTGTAACATCCGGGCCTCCATGCCTCTCTATCCTGGGCTGGGTGTAAAATCCGGGCCCCCATGCCTCTCTATCCTGCTCTGGGGGTGAGATCAGGGCCCCCATTCGCCTGTCTCCTGGTCTGCGTGTAAGATCCAGGCCTCCAAGTCTCTCTGTCCTGGTCTGGGTGTACAATTCAGTCCCCTTACCTCTCTATACTTGTCTGGGGGTGACATCCAGGCCCCCACTGCTATCTGTCCTGGTCTGGGTGTAAGTTCGAGGCCCCCACCCTCTCTATCCTGTTCTGGGTGTACGTTCTGGGCCTCTGAGCCTATCTATCCTGTCCTGGGGATAAGATCGAGACACCCATACCTCTATATCCTGGTCGGTGGATAAGATCCTCTCTCCATGCCTCTCTATCCTGTTCCGGGGATATGATCCGGGCATCCGTGTCTCTCTATCATGGTCCAGGGATAATTTCCAGGCGCCCCTACCTATCTACCCTTGTCTGGGTGTAAGATCCGGGCCCCGATACCTATCTACCCTGTTCTGGGGAAAATATCCAGGCCCCCATGCATATCTATCCGGGCCCAGGAGTAAGGTCCTGGCCCCCATGCGACTCTATCCTGGTCTCGTGTAAGATCCGGCCCCTATGCCTCTCTATCCGTTTCTGGGTGGAGGATCGGGGAGCCCATGACTCTCTGTCCTGGCCGGGGAGTCAGATCAAGGCCCCCATTCATCTCTCTCCTGGGCTGGGGATAAGATCCAGGCCTCCCAGCCTCTCTATCCTGTTCTAGTTTTAAAATGCAGGCCCCCATGCCTCTCTAAGCTGGTCTGGGGATAAGATCCAGGCCTCCCAGCCTTTCTATCCTGTTCTAGTTGTAAAATGCAGGCCCCCATGCCTCTCTAAGCTGGTCTGGGGATAAGATCCAGGCCTCCCAGCCTCTCTATCCTGTTCTAGTTTTAAAATGCAGGCCCCCATGCCTCTCTAAGCTGGTCTGGGGATGAGATCCAGGACTTTCTATCCTGAAGTGGGTGTAAGATCCCGGCACACATGCATCTCAATCCTGGCCTGGGTGTAAGATACAGGACCCCATGCCTCTCTATCCTGGTCTAGGCATAAGAACCTGTCGCCCATGTCTCTATACCCTGGTCTGGCGTTAAGACCCAGGCCACCATGCCTTTCTATCGTGGCCCAGGTATAAGCTCCAGGCACCCATGCCTCTCTATCCTGATCTGGGAATAAGATACAGGACACCATGCCTCTCTACCCTCGTCCTGGGGGAAAGATCCTGGCCTCCATGCCTCTCTATCCTGGTCTAGGTGTAAAACCCAGGCCCCCAGGTGGCTCTATCCTGGTCTGGGTGTGAGATCCAAGCTCCCATTCCTATCTATTCTGGTCTGGGTGTAAGATCGGGGCCCCCAAGCCTCTCTATCCTGTCCTGGGTGTAAGTTCCGGGCTTCCGCGCCTATCTCTCATGGTCCAGGGATAAGATCCAGTCCCCCTGCCTCTGTAACCTGGTCTGGGTGTAAGATCCGGGCCCCAAAGTCTCTCTACCCTGCTCCGGGGATAGGACCCAGGTCACCATGCTTCTCTACCCTGGTCTGGGGGTAAGATGCGGCCCCAAATGACTCTCTACCCTGGTCTGAGATTAATATCCAGGCCCTCATGTCTCTCAATCCTTTTCTGGGGTTTAGATCCAGGCCCCCATGCCTCTCTATCCTGGTCTAAATGTAAGATCCGAGCCACCATGCCTCTCTACCCTGGTCTGGTGTTGAGATCCCTGCCACCATGCCTTTCTATCCTGCACTAGGTATAAGATCTGGGCCTCCGAGCCTATCTATCCTCACCCGGGGATAAGATCCAGGCCCACATGCCTATCTATGCTGGTCTGGGTGTAAAATCTGGGCCCCAATGTTTCTCTACCCTGTTCTGGGCAGATGATCCAGGCCGACGTGACTCTCTACCCTGGTGTGCAGTTAAGATCCAGGCTCTCTTGACTCTCAATCCTTGTCTGGGGTTAAGATCCAGCCTCCTTGCCTCTGTATCCTGGTGTAGTGTTAATATCCGGGGCCCCATGCATCTGTTCCCTGGTCTGTGTTTAAGATCCAGGCCCCCATGCCTCTCTATCCTGCTCTGGTGTTGCGATCCGGGCCACCTTGCCTCACTATCCTGGTCCAGTGATAAGGTCTGGGCCTCCGAGCCTATCTATTATTTTCTGTGGATAAGATCCAGGCCTCCATGAATGTCTACCCTGGTCTGGGGTTAAGGTCCATGCCTCCATGTCTTTCTATCCTGGTCTAGGTGTAAAATCCAGGTCCCAATGCCTCTCTATCCTGGTCTGGGTGTGTGATCCAGGCCCTGATCCCTCCCTAATCTGGTCTGGGTGTATGTTCATGGCCCCCATGCCTCTCTACCCTGGTCTGGGTGTGAGATCCAGGCCCTGATCCCTCCCTAATCTGGTCTGGGTGTATGTTCGTGGCCCCCATGCCTCTCTATCCTGGTCTGGGTGTGAGATCCAGGCCCTCATCCCTCCCTAATCTGGTCTGGGTGTATGTTCGTGGCCTCCATGGCTCTCTATCCTGGTCTGGTGTTGAGATCCGGGACACGATGCCTCTCTATTCTGTTCCAGGGTTAAGATCCGGGACTCCGAATCTATCTAACCTGGAGCGGGGATAAGATCAATGCCCCCATGCCTCTCTCTCCCAGTTTGGGTATAAGATCAATGCCCCCATGCCTCTCTATCCTGGTCCGGGGATAAGAAACGGGCATCCGTGCCTCCCTATCCTGGTCCGGGGATTAGATCCAGGCACCCCTGCCACTCTATCCTTGTCTGGGAGTAAGATCCGGGCCCACATACCTCTCTATCCTGTTCTGCTGTTGAGATCTGGGCCAACGTGTCTCTCTATCCTCCGCCGGGGATAAGAACTGGGCTTCCGGGCCTATCCAATCTTGACCGGGGATAGGATCCTGGCCCACATGCCTCTCTCTCGTGGTCTGGGTATAATATCCAGGCCCCCGAGCTCCTCTGCATTGGTGTTTTATGTAACTTAGATGCCTTTCTATCCTGTTCTTTGGACAAGATGCTGCACCCCCTGCCTCTCTACCCTGCTCTGGGGATATGTTCCATGCCCCCCTGCCTCTCTACCCTGCTCTGGGGATATGTTCCTGGTCCCCATGCCTCTCTATCCTGGTGCGGGAATAACATCTGGGCGCCTATGCCTCTCTATTGTGGGCTGGTGTAAGATCGGGGCCCCCCTGCATCTCTATCCTCGTCTTGGTGAAAGATCCGGGCAGCCATGCCTCTCTATCCTGGCCTGGGCGAGAGTTTGAGGCCCCCATTCGTCTCTCCGCTGGCCTGGGTGTAGGATTCAGGCCCCTATGCCTCTCTATCCTGGTCTAGGCGTAAAATCCAGGATCCCATGGCTCTCTATCCTGGTCTGGATATGAGATCCAT